>NW_006239137.1:982772-1021699 GCF_000226075.1 Solanum tuberosum | reverse complement strand
ATGTGAAAACATTTCTTTAAAACTTCTTTGGGAATACTTAGTTCCCTAATAACTTTTGAGAAATGAACTTGACTCTTACTCTTGGCTTAACTCGAAACTCTATACTCTTTACTTAATTTGAAACTCTATACTCTTTACTTAACTTGAAACTCAATACTCTTTACTTGACTTGAAACTCTATACTCTTTACTTGACTTGAAACTTGAGCCTTAAAATGAAGTTAAACGTTCAATAAAGACTCTTGAAAAACTTTAAAGACTTGCTTTGACTTACTTACTTACTTCACTTGACTTCTAACTTCACTTGACTTCGATTCTAACTCGACTTGAATTGGATTATGGATTCAAGGTATATGATCACATGTTTATGGATGAGTTCGGGATGTCTAGATGTACCTTAGAGTGTTGAAAACAACTATAAAACATAGGTACATGTATGAAAAAGTGGGGAAGGAATGGAAAAGATTGGCGTCCTTGGCGCTATGAGAGGCGCAGGGCGCCAGACCACAAAGTTCAAAAGGGCCTGGTGGGGGTTCTGCTAAGGGCGCCGCCCCAAGGGCTGGACTTCAGAGTCCCTTTTGGGGCGCTCTGGCTGGCGCGACGCCCCAGCCCTTTTCCCCAAAAACTCGACTTTTCTCCTTCATTTTTCCAACTCTAAACCTCCTTAACTTCAATGGATCCTGCCCCAAACACTTAGAATCATAAACCCCTCAAAATACAATGGATTTCAACTCACAAACACAACCGGAAACATGTCCCAAATCAACAAGAACTTCAACACAATCACAACCAACAACTTCAACAAATACAACCAACAACTTCAACAAGCATAATCAATCTTTTCTCGAATTAAACGAGTTTGGCGTGTGAGGGAATGAACCAACCCAACACTATGATCTCACATACCTTAATAGGGATCACCCCCGACAATACCACGACGATCTCCTTGCTTGTTCTTCTCTTTCTCCTCTTCTTCTCCTCTTCACTCACAAACCCTCACTCTCACTCTTTTTAAAAGGGAAAAACTGATCTAAAAATCAGTCTAAATCCCTAATATAACCAAAATAATTGGTTAGGGAAAAGGCCAAAATACCCTTACAATTTCGGGTGACTGCCCTGTGCCAACAGCCCAACTTCCAAAGGGCATAACTCACTCATACGAACTCGGAATCGAGCAAACTTAGCGGCGCTGGAAAGATCATTCCACGAGCTTCGCAAACATAACTGGAACTACATCTAACTCATCCTGATCTAGGAGTTATGACTGTTCAAAGTTGGCCAAAAACTCACTTTTTCCCACACTTAACCAAATTTCCAGATTTTTATTTCTTTCCAAAAATGACTATTTCCAATTCTAAGCTTCTTCATAGTTATTTCAAATTGCCAGATGTTACAGTTTTATTGTCATACAATTTATTTGCCAATTTCATTTAAGCTAATATAAAGTTGTTCAAAAAAATTCTTTACTAATTATTTTTTAATTAATTAGATGATTTATAATTAATAATTTAGAGAAAGAAGGAATGGGAGATGGTTGGAAATGACTTTTACTAGCTGGGTTTGCCAAGAGAACATCTATTCTGCAACTATTGAATCCCTATGGTGTAGAGATTATAGCAGTTTAACCTTCTAAGTTTAAAATGACGTGTGCCATCAATGAGCTAAGTCGGGGGACCTCTAACAATAGTTACTGACATTAACACTAAAAATGCCTACAAGTGCTAAAAGATTGAAAAATTGGTAGATGCGAAGCTTAGTGTTATAACCCCCCACTTTACAGTTTAAATTTGGCACCGAAATAAGGGAGAAGAATCTAGAGTTGTTGGGAGATTAGTAGAATACTCTAGAATTCCCTAGACAATTTCAAGAAGGCTATAGAATTCCTTAGATCTTTCCTTAGAATTCTCTAGAATAACTTAGAAGATATTTTGGAAAGCCTTTGAATTCTCTAGACTAGTAGAGAATTCTAGAACATGGACCAAAGTGTAATTATTAGAGGGACTTGTAAAGTAAATATTATTTACACTTAGGCCCTTAGGAAGTGGTATAAATAGAAGTGCCTCTCATTTGTAAATCATCACTCAAGTTGTAAACCATTCTCCAAGCTAATACAAAGCCTTCTTTTCAAAGCTCTCTAAATTTTCTAAATCTTTCCTTTCATTCTCTTAGTGATCTTAGTTTCAAAAGGTTTACTTGAGCTTACAAGATCATGAAAGATTCGTAAGTAAGTTGTCAAGTGCCACACGAAGCTTTAGTGAGACTCTAAGTCCATGACATTAGGACCAAATACAACAAAGCAAATTTCTCTGTTAGTTAATAAATTTCTTCCGAGTCTGTGGTTATAACATGTTACTTATGATTTTTTTGCCAGCATATGGTGTAACCATTTCTATAAAAGTAGTTAGGCCAAGTCCCTCCAGTATCTTTGGATGGAATAAATGGAACCCAACTAGATGGAATAAATGGAACCCAACCATAATAGGTAAGTTATATCAAATATCAAATAACCTAAAGATATGCTTTCTGAAGTGAGAGAAATACTGAAAAGCTTACCATCAGATCATTTGCCGATACAAATGGAGAGCAATACTTCTTAAAACTCTCATAAAGTAGGATCCTGGCAGTAACTGGGTGCCTATCTAAAGTCGCCGTGACATCTTCCTTATCTACAGTTGAATAACTCTCAAAAGAATATTTGCGCAGATCCTGAAGCACATAAATTATAAAATATGTCAATACAACTTCTTTATACAAACAACCATGTCAACATATTATTCATTCTTTTCTACTTTGACGTGATTTTCATTTATATTGCAAGAGAAAATTCTATCCAAAAAAATAATTAGAAAGAGGGATAAAAAAGAAGAAGAAAGATTAGTGTTGAATGCCCAAAGCTTCAACAATCAATTTTCACAAAAAATAACAAGAAAATCAAACTATGTAGGTACAATACACAGACCACACAAAATACATTCTATATGTCATGAGATTTTTCCCGGAACTAGCACCTTCTAATTTCTTAAAAAACAATTAGGGGTTCCCTGGTGCCACACGTTATACTTTATTGGCTTAGCTTTTGTATGGAAGCGTAATATGCTAGTGTCATAAAGTATGTAATTGTAACACCCCGTAACTAGAAAGAAGTAAAAAAATGAAAATAGTCATTTTTGGAAAGAATATAAAAATTTGGAAAATTTGTTAAGTATGTTAAGTTGGATTTTTGGTCAACTTCAAATAACCATAACTCCTAGATCATGATGAGTTAGGTGTGTTTCCAGATATCGTAGGAAAGATCTTGAAATAATATTTCCAACGCCGTCAAGTTTGCGCGATTCGCAATTCGTATGAGTGATATATGACCATTTGAAGTTGGGATGTTCAAATAAGGAAAGTCTAAAACCGGATTTTGGAAGGGTATTTTAGTCTTTTCCTTGCCCAATTATTTTAATCCAATTTTAGGAGTTTAATTGGGGTCAAATCAGAATTTTGTCAGTTTAGAAAATTAGAAATCTACGCTAGGGCTTGGAGAAATGAGAAAAGAGGAGAAAGAAGGAGAAAAGGCAAGATTCGTCAAGAACGTTCAAGTTTGATTATGGATTTCGCCAAGGATTCAATCCTACGAGGTATGTGAGATCACATAGCGTTGGGTTAGTTCACCCACGCGCCAAACATGTTTAATTCAGCATGATTTTCGTCCAAAAAGATTGAGAATTTGATGTTCTTGAGTGTGTTCTTGAATTGTTTTCATTCTTGTACTTATATGGGATTGATGGGTTTTCTTGAGATGTTTTAGCGATGTTAAGAGTTGTTTCAAGTTAGATTCTAGGGTTCATGTTTTGGGTATCTGAATATATGAAGGTATGGAGAAAAGAATTGATTAAAAGCGATTTTGGATACGAAAACGAGTTGAAAAATTCATCAGACTCAACTGGGGAAAGTCTGGCACGGCGTGCTCCATCTGCGCAAGAGGGGCTGGGGTGGCGCGCCTGCAGTGCACCCAAAATGAACCCCAGAAATTTGAGGCTAGCGCGGCGCGCCAGGGACTCCCCCGCATCGTCATTTTCCACCTAAAGGAACTGGGTTTAATCGAATTAAGGTCTAAAATCGAGAAGAAAAATTCGTCAATCTGGGAGGGTCTGGCGCGGCGCGCCTGCAGTGAGACAGAAAAGAACCCCAGTAAGTCCTTCTAAAGTGTACTAACACTTCCTATTGATTCTAACTACTCTAAGTGACTTCTAAACATCTAGAAATTATCTAGAAACATGAATTATAACCTTGAATCCATAAATTCAAATTCAAGGAAAGTTAAGAGCCAAGTCTAGGAAGTTCTTAGAGTCCTTTCAAGAAGTCTTTTGCAAATGCTTTTAAGTTTGTTTTAAGACTTAAAGTTCAAGTTGACTAAAGAGTAAGGACTAAATATTGAAGTTCATTTTTTTTAAGAGTATATGGGGACTATGTATTCCCAAAGAGTTTAAAATATTTTCACATTTAAGCAAGTAAGGAAACCTTGATTTCCAAAGAGCCTTTGAGCTAGTTTTCAGAAAAGAGTAAACGCTTTCACAATTAAGCAAGAGAGGAAACTTTGATTTTCAAGATAGCCTTTGAGCTAAGTTTTTGAGAAATTATCTCAAATCACAGAAAGAAGTATGTTTCAACATAAGAGTTAGTATCATATTTTGGGAGTAGTATTGAGCACCGATATGGGGGAGAGTTTAGACAACTCACAGTCCCCATAAACCATGTAGCCACCATGGGTAGAAAAGGGTCATACTTTTTAGATGATTCCTTAGTGATTTTTAGCATAGACTAGTGGATCCACTTAGTAGTTCAGGTTCTATACCCTCGGCAACGGTATAGGACGGCCTTGGCAGCGTGAGGCAAAACATTGTATCATCACAATAACTCTTAAGTGATGGTTGTCGGTTAGAGAAACTCCCACAGAAGTAATTATATTCTTATATACACAGTTTAGTTGTACTTTTACATACATTTTAGAGTTATATTTGTATCTTTGCATACATACAGAGTATTATTGTATTTCCAAAATACACAGAGTTGACATCTATGTTTTAAACAACTTTTCTTTATATTGCACCAGTTTTAAACTACTTTATGTTGAAATGAGTTCATTTAAGTTGAGTTGAGTTGAGACAGGTAAGTTCTTCAGCTCCTTTCAAGCTTATGTCTTGTATTAGAATTCCCCTCGCATACTCGTACATTCAATGTACTGATGCCATTTGGCCTGCATCTTCTTATGATGGAGATACGGGTAACCAGGATCAGCATCCAGTGCATCATTGATCCAGTTGAGCACTCAGAGTCTTGTGGTGAGCCTCCTTGCTTTCCGGAGGATCCCTTTTTATTACTTTCAGTATTAGATAGTTCATTAGAATGTCGTGGGTCTTGTCCCGACATCCATCTCAGTTTTTTAGAGGCTTCATAGACAGTAAGATGTTTGTTCTTGAGTTTCTATTTCCTGTTTTAATGGTTGAGATTTGAGTTTCCATGTTTGGCCAGTGAATGTTATCTTGATACATTCTAAGTGTTTATTGAGCAGTTCAGTTTACTTTTAAAAGTATTTTTTTCATGAGTTAAGTCTTCCACTGAGTAAGTAGCCAGACCAAGGGTTCACTTGGGGCCAACAATGGTTCTCGAGTGCCAGTCCCGCCCAGGGTGTTAGCTCGGGGTGTGACAAACTTGGTATCAGAGCCCAAGGTTAAAGAATCTTAGGGAGTCTATGAAGTCGTCTCTGTAGAGTCCTAGTTATCGGTGTGAAGCGCACCACATCTATAATTAGGAAGCTGCAACATTTTAGGAACTATCTCACTTCTTCATACTCATTTCGTGCGATAGAGTTCATCTCTATATAGTTTCTTTCTAACTTGTTCTTGCGCATAACCGATTTTGAGTTGGACTATGTTTTAGAGTGCTTCCATCCGGTGTTTCTTTCCCCGTGAACTAAGAGAAGCAAAAAGATGGTTGCTGACATGAGGAGGAGGATGAGTTTATTCGTTGTTGGTTACCTCGTTTGTCAAATAAGGAAATAAGACAGTCATGCTAATAGGTGACATAGGCATAGCAAGGCTGATGATCCATGTGCAACAAGTTGAAGAAAACAAGCTAAGGGATAGGGATGATTTTAAAAACAAGAGAGTTAAGACATCAGGGAATGAATCTGGGCAGCAAAAGAGTAAGGCGAACCGGTCTTCCTTCCAACAGAAATAAAAGGGACCTTCTCCATTATCTGCTAGTGCACCTGCACCTAAGAACAAAAGTGAGTACAATAGTCAGAATTTCAGAGCCAAACCTGCCTATTCTCAGGGTAGTATGGCGCAAGGGGGGTAGCAAGCCTCCTGTCTGCACTAGGTGTGGTAGGAACCACTCAGGTACATGTCGTGAGGGCTTCACCGGTTGCTTCAAGTGTAGCCAGAATGGTCATTTCATGCGAGAATGTCCAAAGAACAAGCAGGGTAATGGTAATGGGGGCAATAGAGCCCATTTTTCTTCAGTCGCCCCACTAGACAGAGCTGCACCTAGAGGAGCTACTTCAGGGATTGGCGGAGGAGCAAACCGCCTATTCGCTATCACCAGTTGTCAGGACGAAGAGGATTCACCAGATGTTGTCATTGGTATGATCCAAGTCTTTAACTTTAATGTTTATGCTTTTCTAGACCCAAGAGCGAGTTTATCCTTTATAACTCCATATGTTGCAATGAATTTTGATTTTATTCTTGAGTAACTTAGTGAACCCTTCAGTGTTTCTACACCTGTTGGTGAGTCTATTCTAGTAAAGAAAGTCTATCGTGATTCTCCCATTTTCCTCAATCACAATAGTACCATGGCTGATTTAGTTGAATTAGACATGGTAGTTTTTGATGTCATTTTAGGTATGGATTGGCTTCATGCATGTTATGCCTCAGTTGATTGTAGAACTCGAGTTGTCAAGTTCCAGTTTCCAATTAGCCAGTCTTAGAGTGAAAGTAGTTCAGTAATGCCTAAGGGTCATTTCATTTCGTACCTTAAGGCAAGGAAGTTAGTTTCTAAGGAGTGTGTCTATCACTTGGTCCGAGTTAATGACTCTAGTGTTGAGAGACATCATATTCAGTCAGTCCTAGTAGTAAAAGAGTTTCCAGAAGTCTTTCCAGATGATCTTCCTGGAGTCTCTCCTGAGAGAGAAATAGACTTTGGTATAGACCTTCTTCCAGATACTCGTCCTATATATATTCCGCCATATAGAATGGCTCCAGCATAGTTGAAAGAGATTAAAGAACAGTTGAAAGATCTTCTAGATAAGGGCTTTATTCGACCAAGTGTCTCACATTGGGGCGCTACGGTCTTATTTGTGAGAAAGAAAGATGGTTCCCTTAGGATGTGTATAGATTACCGCCAATTGAACAAGGTTACCATCAAGAATAAGTATCCTCTTTCGAGAATTGATGATCTTTTCGATCAGCTTCAGGGTGCTACACGTTTCTCTAAGATAGACCTCAGATCTAGCTACCATCAGTTAAGAGTAAGGGAATGTGATATTCCAAAGACAACTTTCAGGACCCGTTATGGTCATTATGAGTTTTTGGTTATGTCCTTTGGTTTAACCAATGCTCCTGCAACATTCATGGACCTTATGAATAGAGTATTCAAACCTTATTTAGATATGTTTTTATCGTCTTCATTGATGACATACTAATCTATTCGAGGAATGAAGAAGATCATGCTAGTCATCTTAGAATAATTCTCCGAACTCTAAAGGATAGAGAGTTGTATGCCAAGTTCTCTAAGTGTGAGTTTTGGCTTGAGTCTGTGGCGTTCTTAGGCCACATTGTGTCTAGAGAGGGAATTAAAGCTGATACTCAGAAAATTGAGGCAGTGCAGAATTGGCCTAGACACACATCTCCAACTGATATTAGGAGTTTCTTGGATTTGGCTGGCTATTATAGAAGGTTCGTAGATGGGTTCTCATCTATTCATCCCCTTTGACCAAGTTAACTCAGAAGACAGTGAAGTTTCAATGGTCTGAAGCTTGTGAGAAAAGCTTTGAGGAATTGAAAAAGAGGTTGACTACTACCTCAGTATTGGTAATACACAAGGCTTTGTTGTCTATTGTGATGCGTCTAGAGTTGGTTTGGGTTGTGTGTTAATGCATAATGGCAAGGTTACAGCTTATGCCTCCAGACAATTGAAAGTTCATGAGAAGAATTTACCCAACCCATGATCTAGAATTAGTTGCCGTAGTTTTTGCTTTGAAAATATGGCGTCATTATCTTTATGGTGTTCATGTGGATGTGTTCACCGATCAGAAGAGTCTTTCAGTATGTGTTTACTCAGAAATAGCTTAATCTCAGACAAATGAGGTGGTTAGAATTACTCAAGGATTGTGACATGAGTATTCTATACCACCCATGTAAGGCTAATGTTGTTGTTGATGCTTTAAGAAAGTTGTCTATGGGTAGTACCGCCCATGTTGAGTAAAAAAAGAGAGAGTTAGCGAAAGATATGCATAGACTTGCATGCTTGGGAGTTCGATTAATAGATTCCACAGAAGGATGAGTGGTGGTGATGAATGGGGATGAATCATCATTAGTGTCAGAAGTAAAAGAGAAGAAAGAACAAGATCCTATTTTGCTTGAATTGATGGAAAATGTTCATAAGCAAAAAGTTATGGCTTTTGAACAAGATGGGATGGTGTATTGAGGTATCAAGGTAGATTGTGTGTATTAATGGTGGATGAACTCCAAGAGAGAATCATGGAGGAAGCTCATAGCTCCAGATATTCCATTCATTCGGGTTCCACAAAGATATATCGTGACTTGAGAGAAGTGTATTGGTGGAGTAATATGAAGAAGGGCATTGCAGAATTTGTTGCTAAGTGTCCGAATTGCCAACAAGTTAAAGTAGAGCACCAAACGCCAGAAAGTATGGCTCAGAATATAGAACTTCCGGAATGGAAGTGGGAGATGATTAATATGGACTTCATCACAGGTTTACTAAGGTATCGCAGGCAGCACGATTCTATTTGGATGATTGTTGATATAATGGCAAAATTAGCCCATTTTCTGCTGGTAAAGACTACCCATATAGCAGAAAACTATGCCAAGTTGTATCTTCAAGAGGTAGTTAGACTTCATGGGGTGCCAGTTTTGATTATTTCAGATAGAGGTGCACAATTTACTGCACAGTTCTGGAAATCTTTTCAGAGGCTTGGGTTCAAAGGTGAACTTAAGTACTGGTTTTCATCCTCAGATAGATGGTCAAGCAGAGCGCACTATTCAGACCTTAGAGGATATGTTGAGGGCTTGTGTGATTGATTTCAAAGGTGATTGGGATGATCACCTACTTCTTATTGAGTTTGCTTACAACAATAGTTACCACTCTAGCATCCAAATGACTCCTTATAAAGATCTTTATGGGAGAAGATGTGGATCTCCTATTGGATGGTTTGAAGTTGGTGAAGCAGGGTTGATAGAACCAGATTTAGTTCATCAAGCTATGGAGAAGGTGAAAGTGATTCAAGAGAGGTTGAAAATGGCGCAGAGTCCTCAGAAATCCTACACTGATGTTAGGAGAAGGGAGTTAGAGTTTGAAGTAGATGATTGGGTATACTTGAAAGTTTCACCCATGAAGGGTGTTATGTGATTTGGTAAGAAGGGAAAGCTTAGTCCCCGATATATTGGCCCTTACAGAATATCGAAAAGGGTAGGTAACGTAGCTTATAAGTTGGAGCTACCACAAGAGTTAGCCGCGGTTCATCAGGTTTTTCACATCTCTATGTTAAAGAAGTGCATATGCGATCATTCATTGATCATACCAACTGAAGATATTGAGATCAAGGATAGCTTATCTTATAAAGAGATTCCGGTCCAAATTCTAGATCGCCAAGTTCGCAAGTTGAGGACTAAGGAAGTAGCATCAGTCAAAGTCCTTTGGAACCATCAGTCAAAGTCCTTTGGAAGAACCAACTTGTTGAGGAAGTTACTTGGGAAGCTGAAGAAGATATGAAGAAGAGATATCCACATCTCTTTGAAACCGGAGAAGTTCCAGACCAAGGTACTAATCCTCTTCTTAGTACTCTTTCATTTATAAGATAACATGTTGTAATTGCATTGCTTGTTGGGTGTTTGAGCGGAATGTTACATGTTACACCCTTAGCCTACTAAGAGTAAGCTCATTTGAGTACGAATGTTCCCAAGGGGGAGATATTATAATACCCCGTAACTAGAAAGAAATAAAGAGAAGTTAAAAAGTGGAAATAGTCATTTTTGGAAAGAATATAAAAATCTAGAAAATTTGTTAAGTATGTTAAATTGATTGTTTGGTTAACTTAAAATGACCATAACTCCTAGCTCAGGATGATTTAGGTTTGTTTCCAGATATCTTACTTGGAATAATCTTTCCAACGCCGCCGAGTTTGCGCGATTCCGAGTTCGTACGAGTGAGATATGACCATTTGAAGTTGGGTTGTTCAAATAAGGAAAGTCTAAAACTAGATTTTGGAAGGGTATTTTGGTCTTTTCCTTACCTAATTATATTAATCCATTTCTAGGAGTTTAATTGGGGTCAAATCAGAATTTGGTGAGTTTAGAAAATTGGAAATCTACGCTAGGGCTTGGAGAAAGGAGAAAAGAGGAGAAAGAAGGAGAAAAGGCAAGATTTGTCAAGAAGATTCAAGTTTGATTGTGGATTTCGCCAAGGATTCAATCCTACGAGGTACGTGAGATCACATAGCATTGGGTTAGTTCACCCGCGCACCAAACATGTTTAATTCAACGTGATTTTCGTCCAAAAAGATTGAGAATTTGATGTTCTTGAGTTGTGTTCTTGTATTATTTTCATTCTTGAACTTAGACAGGATTGATGGGTTTTCTTGAGATGTTTTAACGATGTTAAGAGTTGTTTCAAGTTAGATTCTAGTGTACATGTTTTGGGTATCTGAATCTAAGAAGACATTGAGAAAATGAATTGGGTTTAATCGAATTAAGGTATGAAATTGAGAAGAAAAATTCGTCAGATTCACCTGGGGAGGGCCTGGCGCAGTGCGCCCCATCTGCGCCAGAGAGGCTGGGGTGGCACACCTGCAGTGCGCCAGAAATGAGCCCTAGTAACTTAGGATATGGTGCGGCACGCCAGGTACGCGCCCTGGTCATCTGCCCCCACCCATTTTTCGTCATTTAGCCCGTTTAAGTCCTTCTAAAGTGTACTAACACTTCCTATTGATTCTAATTACTTTAAATGACTTCTAAACATCTAGATATCATCCAAAATCATGAATTATAACCTTGAATCATGTAGCCACCATGGGTAGAAAAGGGTCATACTTTTTAGATGATTCCTTAGTGCTTTTTAGCATAGACTAGTGGATCCAGTTAGTAGTTCAGGTTCTATACCCTCAGCAAGGTATAGTACGACCCTGTCAGCGTGAGGCAAAACATTGTATCATCACAATAGCTATTAAGTGATGGTTGTCGGTTAGAGAAACTGTCACAGAAGTAATTGTATTCTTATATATACAGTTTAATTGTATTTTTACATACATTTTAGAGTTATATTTGTATCTTTGCATACATACAGAATATTATTGTATTTCCAAATGCACAGAGTTGACATCCATGTTTTAAACAACTTTTCTTTATATTCACCAGTTTTAAACTGTTTTATATTGAAATGAGTTCATTTAAGTTGAGTTGAGTTGAGCCAGGTAAGTTCTTCAGTTCCTTTCAAGCTTATGTCTTGTTTTAGAAGAATTCCCCTCGCATACTCGTACATTCAATGTACTGATGCCATTTGTCATGTATCTTCTTATGATGCAGACACGGGTTACCAGGATTAGCATCCAGTGCATCATTGATCCAGTTTAGCACTTAGAGTCTTGTGGTGAGCCTCCTTGCTTTCCGTAGGATCCCTTTTTATTTCTGTTAGTATTATATTGTTCATTAGGATGTCGTGGGTCATGTGCCGACAACCATCTCAGTTTTTTAAAGTCTTCATAGACAGTCAGATGTTTGTTCTTGAGTTTCTATTTCCTGTTTTAATGGTTGAGACTTGAGTTGCCATGTTTGGCCAGTGAATGTTATCTTGATACATTCTAAGTGTTTATTGAGCAGTTCAGTTTACTTTTAAAAGTATTTTTCTTCATGAGTTAAGTCTTCTGCTGAGTAAGTAGCCAGGCCAAGGGTTCTCTTGGGGCCATCAATGGTTCTCGTCCTACCAGGGTGTAGGCTCGGGGCGTGACAGTAATGTTGCTAAGAGAATAAAGCATATTTGAAACACTAAAAAGAAGAATCTATATGAGAGGTGAATTTATTAATTGAGATGTCGAAATTTATGTCATTTTTCATTCACAAGAGTTGCATGGTGTACTTGGTATGTAGATCTAGGCAAGCCTTCTCGTAATCTCTCATTCACAAGAGTTGCATGGTCTACTTGGTACGTAGATCTAGGCAAGCCTTCTCATAATCTCTATAGGGGACAAGGTCAAGTTATTGGTCCATGCTTCTCTCAATTTCACTCTTGGTTTGGAAGAGAACATTATTTGCACACTCCAAAGTATCACTTTAAATTCTTACAATAGTGTCATCCACCAACTCTTCCAGAATAATCTCCACGATTTGACCACGATCCAATCAGAGATCCATCCATGTATCTGATCTTTCCATATCTTTTTTTAACAAGATGGTCCAAAGAATGAGGATCTAAATATAAAATAGATACCATTCTACTTCCTCCCATATTTCATTTATCATGGCCGGTTTGGTAAAGGTCGACTGTTATATTTACCAAGTGACACCCCGGGGTTGCAGCCAAAATAGCTTCACATACTACCTTAAAAACTTCATTTGCACAATAAAAAATGAGCTTTTGATCATGACAACAATGACTTAAAAATAACTCTACCTCGTCAAATAATGATGGGTCAAGAATTTGGTCAGAAGAAAGCCACCTCAAGAGAAACTCATCCCAACTTAATCCTGAACCTAGAAGAACTGATTCTATGTATTCAGAATTGGAATCTTCACTTTCTAAAGAAACTGTTGGACAATCTTGTTCACAGATGGAAGATCATGGCAATTCTTCAAGATGGGTTTTCGATGGTCAAATTTCTAGATCAACTGGTCAGAAAATGGTGCTTGTAAGGCTGACATTAGCCACTATGAATAATGACTCAAATACTGATATGAGATTAGGTCACTCCTCTTTATCAACTGCACAGCCAGGAGCTTTAACTTTCCTGGGGTTGAAGAATCTGAAGGTGAGGCTGATATGACTACTCATTTATCTTAGTTTCTTTTTAAAGAGGATATATTAAATATATAAGCAGTAATTATCTATAATAGTTATAGGCAACAGTTATTAGGCAGTTATCTATAGCAGTAACTATTTCTGTGTTAGGAGTTATCTTTATGTTTAGTATAAATATATGTATCTAGCAGAGATTTTGTAAGAAGAAGAAAAGTATTATATTTGTCTTTATATTTGGAGATTTTGTCCACTCCATACAGACTTAGTTATTGGCTAATGCAGTGTTTAAGATTCTTGCACTTCATTTAATCAGTAAAGTTTTATTTTCATCTTGATTTCTATCAGTTTGGTATCAGAACAGATTGATCCAATATGATCAATACCAGATCTTCTACTTCTCAAGAAAACACTCCCAACGTTGAATCTCTTGCCCAACAATTATATGTCGTAGCATCAAAACTAAATACTATTGATTCGTTGGTAGAAGATGTGGCTACATTGAAAGCCAAGAATGGTTGCACCCAAGAAGGGGAAACCAGTCACTGGACCCGTAATGGAGGAAAATCTATTTGGAGAAAAGAGGAAGAAGACATTACTAGCCCAATGTGGCCAAAAAATCCTTCCCGGAAGCTACACACAAAGATGGAATTTTCTAGATTTGAAGGAGGTGATACAAGGGATGGATTTTGAAGGCAAAAAATATTTCTGCTACTATCAAACTTCAGAGGAACACAAAGTTGACATAACAGCGATGTATCTGGAAGGTGATGCTCTTGATCTCTTCTCTTGGATAAATCGTGAGCGGACTTTGCTTTATTGGAAAGAACTTGTTAAAGCATTGCAGGAAAATTATGGTCATGCGGAGTTTCAGAATCCTGACGAGCATCTTTGTAGCATTTAAAAAAAAGGTTCTATACAAGAGTATCATCAAGAATTTGCAATTTTTTTGTCTAGGGTAACAAACTAGCCAGATCATTGTCTCTTAGGCGTGTTCTTGAATGGGCTAAAAGAGGAAATTAAATTTGATGTTAGAATTCACAAGCCCAGAACAATTTACAGAGCCATGATTTGGCACTCGAATTTGAAAATAAATTAGGCCCAATTCGCAGCAATGGAAAGTCTAATTGGACCCCAACCAGCATATCCACTATACAAAACTCATTGAACTCTTCTATAAACACCTAGAACAATATTAACTCTTCACTTCAGAATTTACGCAATAATGTTTCTACCAATCTATCCACTTCCCAATCTCTTCAAATGCAAACATGGGAAACAAAAAGGAGAAATCTAATGGCACAAGGACTTTGTTATCGTTGCCATGAGAAATTTGCACCCGGTCATAAATGTAAATTTGCAAAATTGTCTCTCATGGAGCTTACAGGCGGAGATCAATTAGAAGATGTCGATTGGGTTAATGCAACAACTGCTGGCGACTCTCAAGAAACTAACATTAATGAAATTTCATACCATACCATTTTGGGACAGTCAGTTGGTTCTACAATGAAGCTTCAAGGTGAAATCAACCATAGAAAGGTTTTAATACTTATAGATAGTGGTTCCACACATAATTTTGTGGTTGAATCCATTGTAGAGAAGCATAAGCTCCCAGTAGAGATAGTTCCAACATTTGACGTGCAAATAGGGAATGTGGACATCATTCACTGCAATAAAGTTTGTCGGAAGCTTCAAATTCAATTGCCAGGTTTTACCATCACTTAGGATTATTATCCTTTTGCACTTGGAGGGGCTGATTTGGTTTTTGGTATCAACCGGCTAGTTTCTCTTAATACTATTCAAGCTAATTAGAATGATATGTTCACAATTTTCAAATGGAAAGAGAAACGTTACAAACTGCAAGGGATGAGATCGGCTAGTTCAATGGGTTGACTGTCCCCTTGAAGAATCTAGTTGGGAGAACTATGAACTCATTGTAGATTAGGTTCCTTCTTTTCGCCTTGAGGACAAGGCGACCTTTCAGAGGGGATGCACTGATACGACTACTCATTTATCTTAATTTCTTTTTAAAGAGGATAAATTATATATGCAGTAGTTATCTATAATAGTTATAGACATCAATTATCCACAACAACTATTAGGCGGTTATCTACAACAATAACTATTTCTGTGTTAGGAGTTATCTTTATGTTTAATATAAATATATGCAACAGTTATCTACAACATTTATTAGACAGTTATCTATGGCAGTAATTGTTTCTGTGTTAGGAGTTATCTTTATGTTTAGTATAAATATATGTATCTAGCAGAGATTTTGTAAGAAGAAGAAAATTATTATATGGCTTTATATTTGGAGATTTGTCCACTCCATACAGACTTAGTTATTGGTTAATGCAGTTTTTAGATTCTTGCACTTCATTTAAGTAGTAAAGTTTTATTTTCATCTTGGTTTCTATAAGAGGTTGGTGGAGATGATAGACCTTTTTGATCCTTCCCAGTTGGATATTCCATTAAGCAGTCAAATGACTAACAATCCATGGTAAAAACCTACATCATCCATTGCATTGGTAGCATCAACTTGGATTTCTTTGTCAATTGGAGAACTCAAGATTTCACATTCTTCCTGGCATCAAGTTTTGATTAGTTCTTCAGTTGGATCTCCTTCAGGACTTGAATGACCAGTTGAAGCCATTTTTTCTGCCAAGTGTGTTCCCATTTTGACATGGAACATCTAGATTTGTGTTGGAAGACTTAGTGCTCTCATTAAGATGCTTGTCAGAACAACTAGATTCTATCTCTAAGTCTTGTCTGGATGAACTTGGACGTATAACATGGTCTTCTTGTACATGCTAAAGTTTGTCATCATTATATCCATGCATAGGTGGTTCATCAGTAAGAGGCTCCCTCATTTGGGATGGTAGCATACCATCCTCATTAGGGTGTTTTTTGAGTATTTTTTCAAACTTGAAGTCGCGACTGCTGCTCCTTCTCATTTCGCGACTGGAAACTTGAAATTGCGAGTTCGCGATGACTGCTGTTGTTTGACTGGAAACTTGAAGTTGTGGCTGCTGCTGCTGTGAGTTCGCGACGACTGCTCAGGTACTGGACTACTCTCTTCTCTTACGCGACTTCTTTCTTCTCTTCTTTTCTTGAATCTCTCTTCTCTGTGAGTCGCGACTGGAGTTCTTCTCTTCTTTTCTGTTTTTCAGTATGCTCTATTTTTAGTACTCCCTCAGCCCCTCTATTTTTTATTGTGAAGAAGAACTGCAGAAGTCCCTCTGTTTTTCAGTATGTTGATATGCTCACTGGCCACTGCCTATATTTTAAAAAAAATTAAAATTCTTCTATAATTATTTCTTTGCAACTTAATTTAGTTTTAATACTAATTAATATAGTATTTATTCTTTCATAAATAGTAAATTCAATGGTGTCGAATGCTAGCAAAAAGAGGGACATTGGATGGAATTATGGTACTCAAGGATCAACGAAATATTCAGTTAGATGTAATTTGTGGGAGTACCTTTAATGGTGGTATTACTCGACACAAGCAACATTTAGTGGGTGGTTACAAAAATGTAAAACAATGTTCAGCTTGTCCGTCAGAGATTAGAGAAGAAGTAAGGGATTATATGGAAAAGAAAATCGCTAGTAATCCGAAATTTCAAGTGAGGTAGCCAGAAGAATATGTTAATATTGATGATGATGATGATATGGATGAATATGTTGAAATGATGCCTCCCTCCAAAACTCCAAAGATATCTTCTAGTAGAGGTGCATCATCCACCGCACGAAATGTGACAAAAGGCCCTATGAATTTCTATTTTCCACAAAAATGAGGCTTTGAAAAAGGAGCAGGAATTGATGAAACCAAGAAAATTATAAGAGAGCGTGCGGTAAGTGCTTTTGCTATATGGATGTACGATGCGGGGCTCCTTTTTAATTGTGTCAATTACAAATCATTTGATAAGTTTATTGAGACAGTAGGACAATATGGCCCCGGAATGAAGCCTCCTACATTCCATGAAGTTAGATTTATTCACTTAAAAAAAGAGGTGAAGAAATTGGAAAAAATTGTTGATGAGCATAAAGCGAAATGGACAAAGTTTGGATGTTCCATTATGATGGACAAATGGAAGGCACCAAATGGTAAAATGATCATCAATATTTTGGTGAATTCTCCAATCGGTAGTGTATTTCTTGGTTCTGTTGATGCTAGCAATGAATCTACTGATTCCACCAAAATGAACAAGTTGTTTGAAAGCACTATTGAAAGAATTGGACCGGGAAATGTTGTACAAATTGTCACCGATAATGCTAGTGAGAATGTTAAAGAAGGAAGTATGATGATGGGTGCGTACCCACAAATTTATTGGACTCCATGTGCTGCTCATTGCATCAACTTGATGTTTGGTGACATATTCAAGGTTAAGTCATATGCTTCCGGTAATATCACTCTCGGGTGCGTACCCACACATTTATTAGACTCCATGTGCCGCTCATTGTATCAACTTGATGTTTGGTGACATATTCAAGGTTAATCCATATGCTTTCGGTAATATCACTCTCTTATCCTCTAACTTTCTTTATAGTCAATATTTAATACTCATTAGCTACTAATTACTATAATTTTACTTTTAACAGTTTTTAAGAAGGACATCAAAATCCATTCTTACATTAGTCAAAGGCCATTGTTGTTAAACTTGATGAGAAAATTCACCAAGGAAAGAAATTTGGTGTAACCGGCCAAGACAAGATTTGCAACGGCCTTCTTAACTTTGAGAGCTATGTACATACAAAGGAAAAACTTGAGAATTTTAGTCCTCTCAACCGAATGGACTCCAAGTAAATTTGCAAAGGAAACTTTAGGGAAAGAAGTTGTCAACCTTATTATTTTTGCCCAATTTTGGAGTGATGTTGTTCGAGCACTTACAGTTTGTGGCCCTTTGACAACAGTGCTTTATTTGGTGGATGGGGAGAAAAAACCACCAATGGGCTATATTTATGAAGCAATGGATAGAGCCAACGAAACTATTTCACGGGGTTTTCATTGACTTAAGAAGCAATATGAGAAAGTGTTTGAAATTATGGATCCAAGGTGGTCAGACTACCTCCATCGGCCTTTGCATGCTGCAGGCCATGTTTTGAACCCAAGATTGTTTTATAAAGCTCAAGAAGAGGGAACTTTACTAACGACTCTGTGGGATGAGTATTATGCATGTGTTGAGAAGATGATCCCCGATACAGCAATACACGATTTACTAGTCCCCTAGGTACAAAATGGTGGATAGACTATTTGGTTATGGTCCGACTAAAAGAGCCAAAGACACAAGGTCACCGGGTAAGTGAGTTGATTTAGCTCTTAAATTATTTGACTTATTTATAGTCATTAACCTTTAAATTTATTTTATAATAGTTGAATGGTGGTCACTATTTGGTAGTCAAACACCAAACTTGCAAAAGTTTGCCATGAAAGTATTAAGCCTAACTTGTAGCTCATCCGAATGTGAGTGAAATTGGTGTGTTTAAACACGTAAGAAAAAAAAATTATATCCTAATTTCCATATTATATTATTATCAGTATCTGTTAGACATTAGTTTATATCTATAGCTTATGCGCAAATTCATTCCAAAAAGAGGAATAGGCTTGCACTATCGCATCTCAATGATCTAGTGTACATTAACTACAATAGAACATTGACACGTTGTTATGATGCTCGTGATCTCATTGATCCAATTTGCTTGGATACCGTTGATGATTCAAATGAATGGTTAGTTGGATTCCTCAAAGATCAAGAAGATGAACTAGTATATGGGTAATTCCTTATTGCTTTTAAGCATAGCTTAGTGGATTCACTTTAGTTGAGGCGTTCTATACCCTGGCAAGGTATAGAACAGTTATGACAGCGTGGACGAGACGCTATATCATCACATAACTCGTAGTGATGGTTGTCGGTTAGAGAATCTCCCAAACAGAGTTTATGTATGTAATTTTATATACAACTGAGATATTATTGTATTTTCCAATACATTGAGATGTTATCCACTGTTTTAAATGCTTTATATAAACTGCATCTTTATTGTTGTTTTATTTCTGCATTGAGTTGAGTATCCATGAGTTAAGTATCCATGAGTTAAGTTGAGATGAGGTAAGTGTTTCTTTCAGATTCCAGTTCAAGCTTATGTCTTGTTTAGATTTCCCCTCATATGCTCGTACATTCCATGTACTGACGCCATTTGGCCTGCATCTTTTATGATGCAGATATAGGCTCAGTGTTTGGGCGCAGACCTTACCGCTACCTTTATGGGGGTAGGGAGATGGTTTCTAATAGACCCTCAGTTCAAAATAAAAGAATTCAACATTGGTTGTTTTATGTTGTTGTGTGGATTTGTTACCAGTAATGATATGATTCCTCCATTGTTTACTTGAATGAAATTTTTTAGACATAATTATTTATTTTTATGTTTGAAGGCTGCAGTTATTAATATATTTTTACTGAAATTGAAATTTTGAAGTATAGTTAGGTAGATTAATTATCAATGAATGATATGTGCAAGGGTAAGTTAAACTAAATCTTTCTTTATTTAATATTGTTTTTTTAAAAAGCAATGAGGGGAATATAAAACTTAGTACTAGAAACAAATAAAAGATCGTAAAACTTAATTAATTGAATCTAACCATTTTATTAATAACTAGAAAATAATAAGTAAATAGATTGTATCATTCTTTTAGGAACTCCTTTTTTCTCTAGTCTGTCTTCGAGCTGGTCTTCCTTGTCCTTTAACTTCTAAAGACTACATGTCGCCTCATATCTGTCTTTCATATTCTCTTGTTGCATATTATTATTTTTGCGGAGTTTGTTTGCTTGTCTATATGTTCTCTCGTTTCTATCAACCTTTTCAAGTAATTGTCAATGGTTTTGCTTTCTAAGGATGACATTCTTGCCTTTCGTATATCAAAATTAGCTCGAGCAACTATTGAATGTAAAAGTAACAAAGTTAATGAAAAATTAAATGAAACCAAAATATCGATATAGTAAGAGTAGCTTCTTCTCTACTACATTAATACAACATATTTGTAATTCTTAAGGAAAAATAATACTCAAAGTGAAACGAAACTTACGTTAATATTGTAAAAGTATAACTCAATTTGTATATGCATATACTATATTGTTTGTTTTTACAGAAACTAACTTCTTAATTATTTTCTTATTTTTCTCACTTATAATTTTATTCGTGCCAATTAATATAAACATTATACTAAAAATAAGAATTACCATATTTTGAAGAAAACTACGTCAACTCCATGAAACAAAATAAACTAGCTTTCTTTTCCTTCTTTTCCCCCCCTCTTTATTCTTGAACTTGAATTTTTTTTCTTAAGTTTCAAGTGTTTTCCTAGTCTAAAATATGGTAATTCTCATTTTTGGTAGTAATTATTTTAGGCATGAATAAAATAAAAATAAGGAAAGAATCAAACATTAGTGTCTATATTTGAGAAGTTTTTAAAGAAAAGTTTGGATGCTAAAGCAAGTAAGAATTAAAACAAAAAAAAAAGAATAAATAGTAGTATTATAGACTCATGTTGTCACGCCCCGAGGCTACCTCTTGACGCAACACGGAACCTAGGATCACGAGTGACCCTAAGCTAACTCTGAGTCTGGCATATCATAAGCATACTGAAAATAAATGAATAAGACATATACTACGCGGAAGCTAAAACAATAGATAACTGGAAAATGGGAACCCCAACTGATCTGAATGAATAAACCATACTAAGAGTTTAATAACAAATGAAATATTAACTTAACAATTCAAGCTGATTCTACTATTATGTCTGAAAAACCTCTAATTGAGTTGAGTTTCTGGAACATGCTCCCCAACTAACTCTAACAAAACTGAAAACTAAAAGAAAAGACTAAAATGAAAACATGTCTATTTTCCTCAGAATATGAGGACTCACCACTGAAGCTGCTGAAATGCTGACCGAGAATCGATCTAAGTGCGATCTGGATGTTGAGTACCTAAACTACATCATTAAAAGATATAGCGCAAAGTATGCATCAGTACTTTGAATGTACTGAGCATGCAGGATATAGATACGAAGTTGAACAAATATAAATATGTAAGCTGAACAAGGCATAATTGAGTAATACTGTAAACTGAGCAAGAATGTAGATACTGAAAACATAACTGAAAAGCCAAACTGAATGCAATAACCAAGTGATAATCATGAACATGACATGCTAAACTGAATATTGAAGTATATACTGAAAACCTGGTCAAATGCACTAGGATTCTGACTGTGAGAGCTACTATTAACCGACATAAAACCACGTGAGCTAAACGTGAAGTTCAATGTATACTCCCCATCGAGCAGACCTAATATACCTTGCCAAGGGTATAAAGGAATGACTGGCGTGATCACTAAATCTGATGTCCAACATATGGGACTCATACTCCAACGGGGAACGTAATTCTAGGACTATGAGGGTATGCTGAACCCTTGTCCAACTCAGTGTTAAGTCTATTCCCAACTGCGTATGTATATGACACAATGTAACTGAAATACTGAATAACTCAAACGGCTGACATGCAATCTGAGAATGCAACATTTATATATTGATAATGTAACATTCAAAATCTAGAACGTGGTTATATGTTTAACTGACCTAGCAAGTATAATTCATGATCTAAGAGAATTTATACAAATTAGGTTTCTTAGTTTCATACAAGGAATTAGCAAACTTTTTAAGAAACAAGCTATTTCGATTTAGGAAACTACAACAGCTAAATCACAGTAGATATCTAAGGTTTCAGAAACTCTAGGTCTAAACAAGATGTGGAGAATCAAGGAACTGACTGAATTATAGGGACCTAGTGGATGAAAGGAACCCACTAGTGAAATTCCACATACCTGGTGACTAAATCTACAGAGAAATTCTTTGATTTCAGGGTTGAAACTATAAGCAAACCTTCTGAATGTTCTAGGGAAACTGGCGCCTCTTTCTTCTCTTTTTCCTCTAAGTTTGGATGATTTTTGGTGAATAAAGGTTTTGGTTTGGTTTTGACTAGATTATTAGGCTTAAACTGAGTAAAACGGCGTAGTTTAGGTATTAAACGACATAGTTTAGATGCCCAATGCATAGGGGAAAAGACCAAAACAACCCTGACTTAAAAGTTGACGGAGGCCATCCACGAGGCCACTGACGGACCGTCGAAGGGACCATGGCCCATCAAGTGGGTCATGGTTCTTGGCCAGTGTCTACTGGTTCTTGGTATACCCCACCTACGGTCCACTTCACAGACCGTGCCAAGGACCACGGACCATGAAGGCCACCGTGGTTCTTCACTAGGGGCTAGGGGTTTGCTGATTCACACTTGGTTTAATTTTTGTGTGTACTATGTTTATAACTAGTCATGGGGCACGTACTTCGCACGTGTACATTGTAAAAGTGTATAATTTTTGGGAAATAAAATAACATGTATTATTATTGAGTTAAATAATACATTTGAGTTATACAATAAAATTAGTAAAGGATTCTTGTTAAAATTTCTGAATTTACTTTCAATTACAAAAAAATAGTTTGAATATATTTTTTTTCTTTTGGGATTAGTTAACATAAAATACTAAAACATATATTACCTGATAAGATTTTATTAATAGTAATGAATAAGTACATCATTTTTTTTTTGGCAGAATGGTCTGGTGGACCCTTGTACTTGTATAAGATTGTATTATGGACCCTTCTACTTATCCCTTTGTCATTTGGACCCTTGAACCCATCCAAACCCAACATTTTAAACACTTTTTTGGTTATGGTATGGTGCGTGTTGCACAAACACGTACACATTGGCCAAAAACAAAAAAAATAATCCACGTATGATATTATATTTCACGTGGCAAATGACTCACGTTAAACTAAGAATAGTCCAACTCCGGCGAAATTTTTCAAACCTTCGCGACTTTTGCACTTCTACTCTTCTCCTCTTCTCCTCTTCGCGATTTCTCCACTAACACGTACACGTTCGTCTGTGATTTTCCAAACCTTTGCTCAGTTGAAGCTCAGTTCCACTCCGATTTTCAGTGTAAGTTCTTGCCTTTTGCGTTAGTTCTGATTTTTTTCATTTTCTCGTTGCGTATTTGTTTTGATTTTAGGGTCGATTGTCATTCGATTTTCTGAAATTTTTTGGGAATTTTACTTTGATTTGGGTGTAATGTTAGTGTAATATGCTTTCTTAGTTGATGAATGACTTCGAGTGACTTCAATGGAATATTTCGTGAATTCGAGTAGATTCTAGGGTTTATTCGTAAAATCTCAATTTCGACTAAAATTAATATTTTATTTCTGGTCAATTGTCTTGGGTATTGATTGTGTTAGTGGTCTATTGTTACAGCAATTACAGTCATGGTAAGTTAATGGCATTAACTGTTACAACAATTTATTATTTCCTTTAAAAAATTAGGGCTTTTTGTGTTACAGTCATGGTAAGTTTATGGTTTAACTGGAATTGCTTTTCTTTTGACTTTACAGGCATCGTAAGGTGATGGCTTTAACTATAGTGACACTTCAATTTCACTATGGGGGTTGTTTTGTATCTGATCCTACTTTAAGGTATGCCAATGGAATCACTAGTGTTGAAAAGATTAATATATATGTAGATGAGTTGCATATTATGTTGTTTCATAAAATAGCATTGGAATTGGGTGTTGAAACTGTTGAGACATTTGGATGTAGAGTCAATAAGAAGGGTACTTTTTACATGTTAAATACTGATTCTGATGTTTTAAACTTTCTTAATGGTTTGAAGGGTGATGATTTTGTTGATGTATATGTTGTACATCCCATTAGTATACCTTTAGTTGTTGAGGAGATATTTGTATTGCCTAGCACTAATGTTGATGTGTCCTCATCTCCACAACAAGATAATGTTGATGTGTCCTCCTCCCCACACAAAAATAGGGTTGATCTGTCATCCTCCCCACAAATAGATAGGGCTGATGTGTCTTCATCTCAACCATTTGATGAAAATGAAAATAGGGATTTAAACCAAAATCAGTCTCATTTAGTTGAAGAGCATTCCCCTTTAGTTGAAGAACAAGCCCCTGCCCCTAGAATTGAAGAACATTCTGATTCTGATTCACTCTATGATATTGATGAAAATATTGATGATTTGAGTGATTTGGATGAGGAGTTGCTTCAAGTTAGGCAGTCTAATATTCAAGAACAAGTTAAAGAGAAGACTGATAGAGTAAATCTAGATGAGATACCATCTGGTCCTGTAGGTATAGATGCTGGTTTTGAAGACATTTATAAGGAGATGAGGGGGAGATTGAAGGCAATTTGGGTGGTGATGACCCTTATTTTGATAGCTCAGATCCTGATAGTGAAATTAGTAAAGATGAAGGGGATCATATTGAGAATGATGAAATGGTAGATCCAGTACCTAGGAAGGAAAATACAAAGATCTACTTTGATCCAACTGCTAAAAAGGTTTTATTTCAACTGTATATGGTATTTTTGAATCACATTGAGTTCAAGGAGGCACTGCAAACTTAGTCTATTCAGAAGGATGTTAATATTAAGTTGAAACCTAATGAAAAGGAAAGGATAAGGGCAAAGTGTAATAAAAGGGGTTGTCCTTGGCATATTCTTGGAAGTATTGATGGTAACACTGAAAACTTTAGTGTTAAAACATATTTTCCTGTCCATAAGTGTTTTAAAAGAACAAGAAACAAACTGTGTACCCCCATTTGGATTAGTAAACATTACAAGGAGAGGATTATGTTAAAACATGTTTTCCTGTCCATAAGTGTTTTAAAAGAACAAGAAACAAACTGTGTACCCCCATTTGGATTAGTAAACATTACAAGGAGAGGATTATGAGTGAGCCTACAATCAAACTACATCAGATTCAGTCTTTGATACAAAAGCAGTATGGTTTGTATGTTAGTAAGACAAGCTGTA
The DNA here is from genome assembly GCF_000226075.1 of Solanum tuberosum. NCBI lineage: Eukaryota > Viridiplantae > Streptophyta > Magnoliopsida > Solanales > Solanaceae > Solanum > Solanum tuberosum. The sequence goes on along the minus strand of NW_006239137.1, from coordinate 996,543 downwards.
GAAAGACAAATCTGAGAGTTATGAATGAACATATGGGAGATTTCAGAGAGGAGTTTGCTAGTTTATATGATTATGCTGAGCAATTAAAGACCACAAATCCTATAACTACTGTATTTATTAGGACATCCAAGAACACAATTCCAGGAAAAGAGGTGTTTATGAGCATCTATACTTGTCTTGGTTCCTTAAAAAGTGGATGGAAAGAAGGGTGTAGAAGGATTATTGGTTTAGATGGTGCATTTCTTAAAAGTGTATGTAAAGGTGAACTGTTATCTTGCATTTCCAAAGATGCTTATTGATGTATTGCCAAATGCTGAAATTAGATGGTGTGCTAGGCATATATGGGCAAACTGGAAGAAAGACTGGAGGGGTGAAGAAAGGAGAAGAAAATTCTGGCAGGTTGCCAGGGCATCATTTGAGGTACTTTTACAGTCCAAACTTGATGACTTGAGTGAGTTAGGAGTAGGCATTGTAGAAGCTTTGTTAAAGTATAACAAAGAAGCATGGTGTAGGGCATATTTTAAAGAACATAGCAAGTGTGATGTGGTTGAGAACAACATGTGTGAGACTTTCAACAGTTGGATTTTAGGTGCTAGATTCAAATCAACAATCACTATGCTAGAGGAAATAAGAGTCAAAGTTATGGAAAGAATGAATCAAATGAGAGATTTTCAGAAAAATGGATTACTGATGTATCACCAATGGCTATGGATATTCTTAGAAAAATACTGAAATTGCAGATCATTGTGAGATAAAGTTTAATGGTGATCTTGGCTTTGAGATTCATGATCCACCATATAAACATATTGTTGATCTAAAAAAGAAGGTGTGTAGTTGTAGGTCATGGCAATTAAAGGGAATTCCTTGTGGCCATGCACTTACAACAATTCATTATAAGGATTGGGTTGTTGATACATTTGTTGATCACGGGTATAAGAAGGAAACATACCTGAAAACATATAATAGGTTTATTCAACCTATGACAAACATGAAGATGTGGCCAAAAAGTGATAGACCAACCATTGAACCACCTGAAATTACAGTCATGCCAGGAAGACCAGGAAAAAATAGGAGAAAAGGTAGTGATGAGCCAGTTAAGAAGAAGTTTGGAAAGGCTACAAGAAAGGGAAGAAAAATGAAATGTTCTGTGTGTAAGACTTTTTGGACATAACAAGAAAGGATGTCCAACTTTTGGTAAGTTGTGTTTTAATGTCTCTTTGTTACTGAATTTTACTCTTGTTATACTTTTGATTTTAATATATGTTTGTAGAAAAATGTTGCTGCTGGAACGAGTGCTGCAACTGCTAGAACAAATGCTGCAACTTCAAATGTTGCTGCTAGAACAAGTGTTGCAACTGCTGGAACAAGTGTTGCAAGTGATGTAACTTCAGATTTTACAAATGCTGCAATTGGAATCCAGTTAAGTGTAAATGCAGGTCCAAGTGCAGGTGGTGGAAGGCCGACCAGTACTACATCAAGTGATGTACAATTAAGTACTCAACAATCAACTTCTCGTGCAGTTGGCCAAAAAAGAAAGACTAGCACTGCTTTGAGAGGTGGTGCAACTCTTGCATATAAGAAACCAAGACTAAAAAAAGCAAAGACAGCTGGTTATGGTCTCTTATTTGGATCAGGTGGCAGTGTAACTGAGAGGGTATGCATTTTATCATTGAAACACATTAAATTGCTTTAATTGATATTAGTTCATCTTTAAGTTAAGATTTTTGTTGTTCTCTCAGTCTGGAAATACTGATAGGGTATTACATAGTGATACGTCGTCAAGTTCAACTCCTACCAATATTGATCTTGGTTACAAACCCAATGGACTAAGGTGGAAGAGAAGACCTGCAATTACTCAAAGGCAGCTACGAGAGGAGAGTAACAGAAGCACTCAAGGCACACATTAGATTTCACTTGGTTTAGCTTAATGGCTTGATCCCAACTAACTTTATTTTGATTAATGACTTGATCCCAACTGTTTTGATTCTGATTAGGAAGACTTTGTTTTTGTATATGAATGGCGCCTATATGAATTTGTGTTAAGTTGCTATTGGGAAGACTTTGTTTTTCTGTATGAATTTGTGTTTGAATGAAGTTGCTATTCAGATTTCTGAAGCATATGCCATTCATTTCATTATCAAATAACACCTAGTACAAATCAATAAATCTTAAAAATAACGGCTAGAAACCAAATAACAACAATCACAATAACAGTGATATCAATACTAGTGTTTGATCCTTGTCTTCCTTGCCTTCCTTGTCTTCTATGTCTTGCTTGTCTTCCTTGCCTGAACTCGTTGATGGATCCTTAATGTTGTATTGTTCTTGGCATGTTGAATCATTTGCATCAAACATGCCAATTGTCCTCGAAGAACGAAGACTCACCACTGATATTGCTGAATACGAATTGGGAACCGATCTACACGTGATCTCAATGCTGAGGACCTGAACCTACATCACGAGAAGATGTAGCGTATAGTAGCAAAACATTCTTCCATGATTAGTTGGTGTTCTTGATGTCTTTAGTTCAGCATATATTCCACAGTAGCAACATCGAACCGTCATCATGAAGACCAACAAAAATACAATAGAATCACACACAAAATAAAAGATGAGTAGATCGAAGGAAAAAATAAAGGCGCCAAAAATAAAAGAGAAAAAAATTTGAAGAGACAATCGAGAAAAAGAGGAGAAAAAAGCTCAAATTTGTCCAACAATGGTGTTTGAGTGAAAATAAAGAAGAAAGATGGCCTTTAAAGGTCAAAATCTGACCGTTACTTTATTTTTAAGGCATCTCACGCTCTTACCTTGTGTGTATCACACGCTCCATGTGGAGTCTTTCCACATAGGATGCCACATCAAAAAAAGTGTTTAAAATGTTGAGTTTGGATGGGTTCAGGGGTCGAGATGACAAAAGGGTAAGTAGAAGGGTTCACAATACAAACAGATACAAGCACAAGGGTCCACCAGACCATTCCGCCTTTTTTTTATTATCATAATTTAGAACTATGGAAGAAATACATTTGACATGACTATTCATTTATGATAGCTTGGCAGGAAAAAAATTGTACTCTTATAAAAACATTTCACATGTAATTTGACTGCTATTCATACAATTATATAAGACTTGCTAAAATACTTGATAGCTTTCTCGATTCTTGCTCCCCCTGAAAGTCTATGATTACAAAAATCTAGTTGATCACTTCGGAAAAATACAAGCTTATGCATTTGCCTAGAGCTTCAAATTCTTTGTTGAATATGCATCAATACCAGTTGAAAATCTTAAATTATTCAAAGAAAAAAAGAGGAAACTCAACGAAATACCGTGACATAGTCTTCCTGCCTTTGTCCTATTAGAAAAAAAAAGTGAATAGTTGCATTCCAAACAAATCATTCCACTAACAATTTCAAAATCATACCCATAATTTCTCCCATTGTGATAACTTTCTTGCTCTATTTCTATGTATGCATATAATTTTTTAATTGAAAGGACAAACACATGTAACCGTAGCCTTTTAATTCTTTATAATTTAATTAATTGAACGAAAATTGAAGGGTTTAATATATTTAAGAATAGTCGTTTAATTTGGCTTTTAACTTGGATTGCCAAATTTGCTTGGTCATTGTATTAATTGTATGGTTATTAAAGAGTAGTATGATAATGACAGGTAATAAAGAGACACAGCTACAATTATTATAACGATTAATTCAATTTATTTGTTTATGTTTAATAAAAATAGTATCATATAATAGAATGTGTATGTAATTCAATTTTTAACTTTAGGCTTCTTATTTATAATTTAAAAAATATATAAGTATGATGATATAAATTATAATAATAGTAATAATGGTGTATTATAATTATATGATCAACTTTTCATCTAACACCTTTCCACCTTTAGTATTTAGTATAATATAATATGATTGTATTAACTATTTAATATTCAATTAAATTAGGTATATTATAGTGTATGGGTAAAATGGTAATTCAATTTTACCTTCTAAAGCTTTTCACTTTTAGTATAACGTGTGTACCCCATACTAATGGATGAAACTTCTTAAAAAATTGTATGTATATTTCTAAAAAGGTCTTTAATTTGAATTATAAAATAAAGTTATAGAAAAAAGTCTCTGATTATAATAATAATAATAATGAATATTGACTAATTAATTAGAAAATTATCCACGGAAGGAAGAAATACGCAAGAGTCCTAAAATTTCTATTGTACGTAAAATTATTGATTTATGAATTATGTAGTTTCCCTAGAAGCTTAAGCAAAATAGAATATATTAATATTATAATTTGTATTCATACTACCAACAACAATAGTTTTGCCACTCTTGAATATCACAAACCTTTATCATTCTAAAAATGTAGAAAAATGAAACTTATAAATGGAGAAATTCACACACTTTTTTAAAAAATTGCCTAATTTCATTTTTTTTTTATGAGAAATAGAACTTGTAATATATATCCATATCATTTCAATATTATTTTTACAATTAAAAGTCAAATTATACTAAAAGATACACTTGAAAAGTTCATAAAATAAAAAGGCAAATTAGAAATAAATATAAAAGAAGAAAAATGTTAATTGTGACTTCAATACATAAAGTTCGGACCATAAAAGATCACAACATAATGTTTAGTAATCAGATATACTTCAAAAGGTGTTATCATTCTTTTTTATTTTTAAACATTTTGCAGATAGATCACTGAATACTTTTTTATCCCCTTAAAATCCATTAATATTACTAAATTAAAAGGTTTTATCATTTTTACAATAGAAAGTACGACCTAATAAAAGAATACACTCTTAATTATAAATTAATTTAAAATATCATAAATAAAAATAATAAACTAATGAGCAAATACAATATTCGAATCAGGAAACTAAAATACTACATGTTGGATTAATGTAGCATGTGTAATTTTTATATTGGCAGTGGTATATGCCGCAAAATTAATGTTATATGCCCTTAATTATAAATTGATTAAAAGTACATAAAATAAAAAAAAAAAAAATGAGCAAATACAATATTCAAATTTGGAAACTGTCACGACCCAAACCGTCGTGAGTGGCACCCACACTAATCCTCCGGTGGGAGAACCGTTACTACAACCCAACTAACCAAAACTAAGCATTTTAAGTTACGGAAGCAGATTAAATGCTAAAGAAAGAAATAGAGTTCCCATAAACTCCAAACAAAGTCTGACAAACGAATGCGGAAATATACCTAGAACCTGAAAGTCAATGTACCATTACATCGATCTAAAGTTCAACTAGTCTAAACAAGAAGGGTACAACCCCAAACCAAACATAAGACTAACTAAAGTACTAGTCTAAGTCCGAAACGTGGACATAGACAGAAAGAGAACTCATGGCAGCCCAAAAGAACTAGCTCACCCTTCAATTCGAACGATCACTTATCTTCTAGACGAGGTCTGTCAATAGCCGTCTGAAGATGCCCTGTACTCAACAAAGAAAGAGCAAGTGCAGTATCAGTACACAACCATAGTGTACTGGTAGGATCACGTGGCTATCCCACAAAGTGAAACATACATAAGTCATTACAACGTGATAATAACATGCATACACTGAACATATACAATAACAACAACATTAAGAACAACGAAGCATTTCAAAATTCTCAAATATACAGTTATGTCAAGTCAATGGTCCTCTCATGGAACCCAAACCCAAACTATTAGCATACCGAAATGTGGTACCCGATCCAATGTTTATGCCGGAACGTGGCAACCGATCCCAGTTAGTGTGTCGGAATGCAACACCCTATCCATTCAACAAGCCACAATCACAAATATATTCTCATAATCATACATTCAAGTCATGATTTCATGGCAACAATTATTCAATCATCCTCATTTACGAATAATGTGATCAATAATGCAACATTCGCATACTTACATGTATCATAATGAAGCAAGGACAAACATATATCACACAACATGAAATCACAACCATCACCTACCTCGAACAAAGCTTGAATCTCCTAAGACACTTGATTCTTCCCTTTCCGGATTCTTTTCGCTTGTTCTTGGTCTACAAACAATCAATACAATATTGGAATCAATAAACAATGTCTAATTACCCGAATTACCAACAATTCTATCAACCCTAGATCAAACCCATGATCCCAATATTCAAATTTAGGGCTTTTCTCACCATCCAAACAGTTTCTAAAACCCTTCCCCATCGATAGTTACCCACGAATTTACATTATGTGAATCGAAAAACGGAATCAGGGAGTTAAAACCTTACCTTTAGCCTTAAGAATAGTGAAAAAACTGTCAAGAAACGTCTGGGTTTGTCTCCTTACTCTCATGAACGAAAATTACAGAATAAAGACATTTTGGGGTTTATTTCCGACTAAAATCGCGACTTTCCCGATATGGGGCCCCCAGCCCGCCACATCGGCCCTGCCCTGGCGGCACAAATTCCTGCCATAGCGGCTTGCACGGAACAGTGAGTAAATTTAATAATTCCAATACCCCTATTTCACAACACACTTCAACCAAGGGCACTTAGAAAATATTCGTTCATGCTAAGATCAATTTCGGGAGTTCTATTCGCCCGAATTCAATTCCATAAAGTCGTACGGGTTCCTTAACGCATTAGCTATCCACTCATGTAATCAAAATCATAACTAGATCACCCAATTGTTACCATATTTCCCTAGACCTTACTGACTCCGATTTCGTCCGAATCTGGACTAGATTGAGAAATCCCAAGTTACTACGAAAAAATTTTCGAGCCCAAAATTTTCCTTGTTGGCTTTTTCATAACGACGGGAATAGGTCGTTACAGAAACTAAAAACTACATGTTGGACTAATGTAGTATGTGTAATTGACAATATCATATGCCTCAAAATTAATGTTATACTTGCCTTCTTAATCTCTAGTAAGAAGAATAAAGAATATGTCACATGCATCTTCTCAGCTAACTCAACTAAAGATCGAATATCTTCTGTAAATATTTGATAACTGAATGAAATTTTAGTAGGACCCATAAATATAAGAGAGCAAGACTTGAGGGAAATTAATTCTTTCTTTTCTTTATATAGTTTTTTTTATTGTTGTCTTTTTAGCTTCCCATCATACATTTATAATTTGGAGTAATATACATTTAGCATTACAATGTGATGCCTTAAATTCTACAAATGAAGAAGTCGAAAAATGGCTAATTAAAGTATGATTAATGCGTTGATTTATAATTTTTTTAAAAATAGTTCATATTATTTTTGAAGGGAAATATAATTTCTTAACTTTAGGAGTTTTTTTTTCTTTCAATATTATGATTTGGAACTCCCCATTTATATAATAATATAATTTTAATTTGGTAATAAATTAAATAGAATAATATGATTATATAATATTTTTTCTAAATAAATTAAAAGGATTAATGCCTCTATTATTAAGTCAATTGTGAATTAATAATTCAAGATAATGGAATATAGAAGGAGGAACGTTTTCTAAAATAAATAAGATGAAAAACATTTTTGGAAATAAATAAATGTTACTGAATACCCTCGATCATCTAAATGAATTCATTTAATTTTCATAGTCTGAACTCTGAACTTTGAAGCATTAAAGTGGTACTGCTTCATTTCTAATTCATCAGTTCACATTTAATATGATAAAAGTTTAATTTAATTCAATGTTCCTTTTTGTTTAGGGACAAAATTGAGAATTTAAAGGATAGTATTACAATTCAACTTTATTTTTAGGATATGATCTCTTTTATAACAATAATAATAATAATAATAGTAGTAGTAGTAGTAGTAGTATTATGTGATTTAGTATAATATGATATGATTACTATTTAATAGTTATTGATTAATTAGATATTTATATATTTAAATTTAGTAAAAGGGTAAAATGGTAATTAAACTTTTCACTTTAGAGGTTCCCACTTTTAGTAATATATGATATGACGATATGCCGATAATAATTATATTTGGCTTAATATAGAATAAAAATAATTATAAATTTTCTAAATCTAAAAGTAAGTTATATTTCCTTTTATAAAAAAAATTCTCCAATTCCTCCCTTGTTTGATACCAATAAGCTCTTTGTTTATTTCATCCATAAATTATTTTATTTTTTAATTAATTCATGATATAAACCATCACAATATTCTATTTGTTAAATAATTTAAAAAACTAATAACCTCATATAGACTGGAAAACCAAAATATAACGAGAGGAACAGAAGAATAAGAATTATGAAAGTTTAAATTTCATACACGTAAAAAAGATCAAGTAGATTTAATACCAACTGATACTTTAGAATAAAAATAGATGAGATGCAACAAATCATCAAAACAATATTTATGTATTGCTCTTATTTCTTTCCAAACCTTCTCATAATTCATAATTCCAAAAATAATAAAGGTGGTTTTGAAAAATATTAAAGTATTTGATAATATAAAGTTTATCAGGTCGAAAGAAAATACTAACACAATTTCATCTCTTATTTTTTTTTTTAAATAGTCCGTACTCCTCTATTTCAATTAATTTTATTTGATATAGATTAAGAATTTTATACTAAAACTAATGCTTGAAAAAAATGAAATTGTGCCTGAAATATGTAGAAAACCCAATATTTGGTTCGACCATAATTCTTAAAGTCCGTACCAAGATCCCTTTACCACAGGATGAAGATGTGGTTGGACAAAATTGGATTCATCAATTTCATTTGCCTCAGATCTCTTTCATCCATCCCAGCCAAACGAGGGACAGTTGTTGACATCAATTTTTTATCCTCCACAATGTATATCAATCATCGAGCTTCTTTAATTCCATACGATTTGAAATAATTGATTTTTATAAAATTGAATGTTTTCTAAGTTATTTTAAATTAGTTTTGATAATTTTTAAATATATATGTATTTATTTTTTATATATAATTATGTCCTTTTATTTAATTACTAGCTGAATTTGGCGAGATCATTAATTAATTCGGCTGTTCTTTGTTACAAATTTAGCCACCTTCTCAACTCCAACTCATTTTCAGCTAACATTTCCATCCAATAATTTGTCTAATCACTATATCTGCAGATTTTTTGAAGCGTCTAAACTAGACAATAATTGTGTATTCATCGTTTCTATTTGTTATTTTTGAATTGGCTAATCACTATATCAGAAACTCATTCTATCTATGGTTAGTGCTTCCTTAGTTTTATTCTTGTTAAACGTTGAAGATCTGATGGCGTCGGATTCATGAATAGTTATGTCCTTCTGTCTTAATTAACACATCTTCTACCTGACGAATCTCGAATTAGTCTGAACATAGACTTTACCTACTGATTTGCTGCTCTACTAATTTCAAATCAATCTCGTTAATGTTATAGCATGATTTTTCTTTTTAAATGCTCATTTAGATTGATATCTTAGTTCATATCTAAAATGTTGTTAACTTGTTCCGTTTAGCATTTCTCGAATCATTCATTGTTTAGCACTTATCTAGCTCGTTAGATTCTCACGGCTTACTCCTTGATACCATTAGTTTAAGTTCAATCGCTATGTGTGGTTCCTTATGATATGATTTTGTCCATTCTAAGTTTATCTTTCAGATGGTAATCCATTCAAGCTCACGACCAAATAGAGTTCTTTATTCGTGTATGTTTGATTTGCCTTTATATTGTTCCCTTGCTCTACTTCTCGTCGAGTTTAGATATTATATTATTTGATTGATGAATGAAATATAGCCTTGAATTATTAGCTTGTCTAAACAATGAATGAATTTCCTCACTATTGAAGCTTCTGTTTACATTCCATTTGTGAAAATTTCATGTTTCCAGTTAGCTCTTGTCCCTCCGTTGGGTATTAGGTTCTTCACTCAATTTTTTTTTTTGATTCTTCTCATATTTAAATGTTGCCATGTTGATTGTCTACTTTGGATTGTCATTTTTTAACTCATGATGTTGTTGTTATTTTGTTTGCTTCCTTATTAGCTTATGATTGAGAATGTGTGTATGGTATATGCCTACTAATCATATGAGTTAATACTACATGTATGCCTTTATTGATTGTCAAATGTTTTCTTGTCATATACTAGTTTGTATTCCTCTCTTTGCTTTGCTTGAAAATGCCGCGAGAGTCTATTTGGACTCAAAATCTCCTTATTTGCATGCCAAGGGGCCACTAAACTTTCCTCTCGAGTCGATTCTTTGATCTATTGAAGCGGAATGGAAGCCAATATACAATTTTGGAACCTAATATACAGGTCTTGGAGGTAGAAAATGCAGATTTAATGGGTTGTATACAGCAATATACATTCGATATACAGAGTAGCAGCCGATATACACTGATCTACAGAAGTTTTATACAGTTGATACAGGGACAAAAAATGGGCTAAAAGTCCAAAATTGCAGCAACAACTTGGGTCAAACTCTAGTCCAGGCAAACAGTAACTGGATGTGGGCTTGAGAAATGAAATTTGGGCAAGGCCCAATAGTTTCTTTCTCCTTTAATTAAATTGTCATATATCTTTGTTTGTTTTAAGGGAAAATTAGCAAACTAGTCATAATTTCTAACATAATTATTAAAAACATCTACACTTTAAAATAATTATTGAAAATGTCAATATGTCAATATTTTAGCAAATATAATGTATCCTAATATAATCAATTTACTTTCCTTTTATTTATCAAATCAGTCCCACATTGGACTCATTTTTACTCCATTACCCACTTTCACCTTTTTCTAGGTTTTTACTCCAATTCCTCCTTTCCCTTTCTTTCTCTTTTCATAGGTAACGTTTTTTTTTCAATTATTTTCAAAAATTCGTAAAAATCTCCCAAAAGATATTCACAACAATCCATTGATTTAGGTTTGTATTTTTTTTAAATGTATTTTATCGATTTGCATATGTTTAAAACTTTCAATGTGTTTGCTTATATAATTGCTTAGTAAATCCTCTATTTTTTATTAGGGTTTTTGATAAGGAAAAGTTCAGAATTCTTCTCTAATGGTGGATTCAAAGAAGGCTACAAGAGGTATTTCATTTAATGATTGATTTTTCAACGATTTTTCCGTATTTTGATCTTTGTATCACTCAAGGACAAGTCGATAACGTAGGATCGACGGTAAGAATGGTGGAAGAAAGCAGATCTAAGCATCTACATGACCCTATTCGCATGCAAAATCTTCCTCAATTACATTATATAATTATTATCAATAGCAAGGACACAAACAATGAAAAGAAGAGAAAACGATAGGCTCTTCGTCTACCAGTAGTGAAGTCGAAAAGGCTGATGAAGATCAAATGGTGGATGAACAACTTCATCAAGATAAAATTGCTTTATGTGCATATGTATTCCCTTGTTTCCTTTCAAATTTATATAACCTGGGAATATAATATGTATTTCCTTTTGAAAAAAATTACTTATGTTTGGATACAACTCATAACTAAAGTACACTGTATGTATGCTATCAATTTTTGTAATCTTATCTTCATTTTGTTTTCATACTATGAATTGGATACCATACAACTTTTGTAGTTCATAATATCATTTTGTTGGAATCATGTGGAATACAACATATTTTTGTATGTTTTTTTTTATCTATATGCCTGTTAGTTTTGTATTTATGTCATCAAATTGTATTCATCTTCAGAAGCGGATACAAACTTAGTAGTTCATAATAGTATCTTTGCAGCTAATTGTGTAGAATACAACATAATTTTTATTTAGATACAATTTTTGTAGTACATAATATTATTTTGTGGGGATTATGTGGAATACAACATATTTTTTGTTATATTGCTTCTTATTTTGTGTTTCTAACTGTATGTCATCAAAAGCGTTGTATTTCTATCCTCATAATGTATCTCAATATCTCTCTATTTAAATCTCAGTTTAAAAGTTTTAGAATGTTCTTTCCCATGATTTTCTCCTTCTGTTATTAACTAATTCTATTCTTCAAAATTAAACAAATGAAAAAGAAATACATAATCAACCCTATAACAAAAGAAAATATTTTCATTTTTAATAAATATTGAAAGTGTCGCTAAGGGGCCCTATTAAATGCTAAAATATTGTCATTTTGAAAATTTTCCCTAGTTTTAATTGACTCTAAATGTTGGTTAACTTAATTAAATCCAGCGTTCACAATTTTTGGCCGTTTCTTTGTGCTCACCTACTTTCTTACCTATTTTCTCCCTATTTTTCTTCTATATGACAATTCATTAGCTAATAGTAATTTTTAACCTTCAATAGAAAAAAAATGTTGTTGGTGTTTTGGAAGAAAAACGTTGTATAGCACCACCAATGAAGGGAGAAATAATACCTGCAGAACTTGAGGAGGATTGGGACAAAGTGTATTCATATGAAGAAAAGAGACTAAAATCACTTAATGAATGCAGGGGCGGCTTTAATAAATCGGTGGCCTAAAGCCAAATCCTAATGGAGGCCTTAAATTTGAATATATATTTTTTATGAAGTTTATTATAGTCAATTATTTGATATTTTCTTGAGACATAGTATTCATAATTTGTCAAATTTTTATTACTTCTTTGCTCTTTTATAAAAGTTTTATTTCTACAAATAATACTCGATATTTTTTAAAAAAAATACCTATAACCTATTATTTATTTTTAAAATGAGGCCCCTTAAATTTTGGAACCCAAGGCGATTGCTTTTTTTGCAAAGCTGTAGAGTTGCCCCTGACTGAATGGCAAAGATATGAAAATTGGGAAAAACGAAATTCTTCTTGGGAAATAGAAAATGGTTAGAGGCACAAGAGGAGGATCAGAAGAAACAAAAAGAGGCATTCGATAAGAGGTTATTAGAACTTAGTATAAAAGTTGTGACAGATGAGGAGAAAAAACTAAAAGAGTTCTTATATAGAGAAGAGAGAAAATTCGCGTCTCGGTTTGAGCGAAGAACCATTTTTTCCCTTTTGGACCAGGATGGGACCTGGCATATCACACCAAATTGCCTAAGTTTCCAACTGTGCATTTGCCACCATCTAAAGATAGGAAAAAGGTTCCTCCAACCCCCGAGGACTTGCAACACTTGTGTCGAAAGCACCAACCTACTCCTGTGATCTCGTTAGGGGCACAACCGAGAAAAACTTGCGGCACAAGGAAGATGCCTTGACGGGTCTTATCTAACCCCCTATTGCAGGTGTGACAAAATATGCTATCGGTTCGATACATCTTTGGGAGATTATCCCCCAGAACATCTTCCAATTTGGCTGGCATACTGTCGCCAGTATCGTCAATCACATGTAAGTTTATTTTTTTTTGCTGTATTGGTTGCCAATTTCTAACAATAATTTTAAGTTGTTAGGTCTTCAAATTTCCTCAGTTATACTAATTAACATATTTGTTTTTACTTTTTTGACATTGATGAGTTGATCCATGGTAGAGTAGGTTCATTAAACCCATCTCAGAATTTCAATGGCAGGCTTGAGTTACTGATGGAATTGTTATTCGTCTTGTATTCCTAAGATACTTAGAACAAAACTTTGAAGAACTTGGTAAGACACAATAAAGTTTAAGAACATTTTCACAACTAGAAAATTAAAACTAGTAGAGAAACTAGAATCAGAAACAGATTAGAAAAAATATACGAAATATTTTTCCTTAAAGAAGAATTGTTGTCAATCTGTGTTTAAAGAATCTTACTGATTCCAATAAACTTTGCAGAAACACGAAGTTACCAAAGTTTAATGAACCAGTGAAGAACAGAAGAACATAAATTAATTCACAAATCTAAAATCTGTAACACATACCAGAATCTG
>NW_006239137.1:980225-981984 GCF_000226075.1 Solanum tuberosum | reverse complement strand
GGCTTTTGACAATCATCCTCTTTGAAGCGGCTTACACTTCACACCCACATAGGTGATTTCTAACTGTGTTATCGTGTAGATACACTATTTGGTCAAATCTGCCAAACTTAGCAAATCATTAAAAACTTTAAGTTTTATTAACTCATTAACAAGCCTTAATGTTGTATCCTTGTTCCTGAGCATTGTCTTCATCATGAGAATGGATTGAGTTTATTGATAATGCCGAACTGTCAGTCACAACTTTGTTTTTCTCCTTGAATCTAGCTCTTGGGATCTCCAGTCTGCTAGATAGAGTTACTACCATGATGACTTGTCCTAAGCTGTAAACTCATTCCCTTAGATGATCTTTCAACTTTCTCTCTAGTTAGGCCTTTTTTTTAAGTGGATCCGACACATTATCCTTTGACTTTACATAGTCAATTGTGATAATTCCACTAGAGAGTAGTTTTCTAACGGTATCTTGTCTATGTCCTGTATATGACTAGACTTTCCGTTACATCATTCTCCATGCCCTACCTATTGCATCTTGACTATCAAAGTGTATGCATATTGATGCCAAAGGTTTGGGCCAAAAAGAATATCTATCAAGAAATTTCGGAGTCTTTCAATTTATTCACCGACCTTATCTAGAGCACCTAGCTCAGAGATCATTGTAGAGCTAGCGATGCATGTCTCTTTTTTTTTCTTTTCTTTTTTAAATATTTCCAAGAGACTGCTCCTCTACCAAGAGTAAATACATATCCACTCGTGGATTTCACATCATTTGTCCGGTGATCCAATTCACATTACTATATCTTTTCAATACTGTTGGATATTGTTAAAATGCATGACATAGTTTTAAGTATTTCTTAAATACTCCAAAACTCTTTTCATTGTCATATAATGAGTTCGATTTTGGGATCACTCGTGAACCGACTCAGTTTATTTATAGCAAATGTTATATCTGATCGCGCACACTTCGTGATTTCTGATAGATATTTGTTCCTATTTCTTACAATTTTGTATAACATTGTTTAGAGTCATCACCTTGTCAAATGTCCTTTTCAGCAGGACCTTTCCATAACTTTCAATTTGATTGTTATAGAACTACCCGTGAACAAAGTTTCATCAGGTCCAATAAAGGCAATATAATCCAAATGTTTCTTTTACAAAACATAACGAATAACTATTCACCAATATTCATGTCTATGCAAATACTTTTATTATAATAGACATATATTTTCATGAAAAATCACAACATTTTAAGTGACACTTTTTCATAAAAGAACACAGTTATTTTTAACAAGTATATATATAATTTGGTAGTTTCATACTAGTCACATCATATACTAGTAATAGAGAAACTCAACAACCACAATACCGAATATACTCCAAGAATTTTGTGGGTCTAACATAATACAAAAGTATCATTGAATTTCATATCTTTTGCTCCAAAATTAAATTAGACACCAAGTCTAATTTTATCTTTATCATAAGCAAAGAACCCCCACATTTTAAATATGATCTCAAAAATATTTTTCAAGTATTTGAAAATAGTTTTTCCACATATTTTCCCAAACTATCAAATGTCATTGGCAGTATGAAACCTCTTTTGGAAATATTATTCTACAAAAGAATTATATTGCTTCAATTCTCTTTGACAATCTTTACATAGTGTCAAAGTTCATTCCATAGAGGCACAAAATCACAAACTCTAAGTCACTGATATTTTTCCCTCTATCACAAATAGACATACCACTTCGTATTTAGAATACTAACA
>NW_006239137.1:925902-977165 GCF_000226075.1 Solanum tuberosum | reverse complement strand
TTTAAAATGAGAGGAAATTCCTCAATTTATAGAAAACAAAGGGTAGTGTGAAAAGGTTCTTATTGTGCCTTACCGGAAAGGTCACAAACCTTTGGAAAAGTCACAATCTTTCGAAAAGGTCACCACCTTTCATAAAAGTCACAACTTTTCATAAAAGTCACAACTTTTTCATAAAAGTCGCAACTTTTCATAAAAGTCACAACTCTTCATAAAAGTCGCAACTTTTTATCAAAGTCACAACTCTTCATAAAAGTCGCAACTCTTCATTTTTCATTCACACTTTTTAAAATCCAACAGGAATTAGCTAATCATTCTATCAACGATTATAACGAGAAAGAGTACAATGTATATATGCATCTCTATTTACTTTTTGTAATTAGTCCTATATTATCCTTTCTTTATTTTCAACTAATTGTGACTATACTTGTAGGTTTTCAAGTACAAGGTCATGAAGATTGAGAAAGTGAATTGTTGTGAAGTGATCTCTACATATTGGATGACCGTCAAAGTATCAAATCTCACTCTTGGTTCGATTGAAACTTTTCAAATCCATGCTGGTATGCATTGGGTTACTAATGATAAAATTATTTTTTGTTGCCGGCCTAAAGAAGAGGTAAATCAAACACCTACTCTCCTTTTAATCTCTTATGATTCTCACACTTCCAACAAACTACTAATTTTTTGGATGCACTTGTACTTTTGTACTTGATAGCTAACTTTACTTTGGTCCTGTTCATCATTTATAGGTCATTGATGGATCTTTATAATTTGAAGTAATTGATAATCTTGATAATAACACTATTGTATAGTGGTATTTGCATGACACTGATCCATATAAAAAATAACTTCACCTTGATCAGCTTATAGGTTAGGGATTGTGCCCATGACTTGTAGTTCCTTATTAGTATTGATTGTTATAATTGATTCCCACTCCCTAGTCTTTGGCTTTTAAATTAACTGTTAGGATACTATTTTTGATAAACACAAATGAAATTATTGAGTTGTTTATGTGGGGGGTATTAAGCATCACAAAGTTCTCTTTCTAGTAGTGGATGTAACACCCCGGAAATTTATAGGCTAAACGAGAGCTTGACGTAAGGGTTAGAGGCATAGATGCAACTCCCCGTACTCAAAATAAAGGGTTTCGTGTTACAACATTAAGGTACCACCCCTCAAGGACCAACTATGGGCCCTTGAGGAGGACCCTAGGAAATTTCCCAAAACAGTAACCACGGCAGGACCCACATATCGTGGTGGGGGTCTCGTGGATGGGGCCAAATTCTCTGACCATAAACCACGCCCAACCAGGACGGGCCGTGGGTCCATCCACGGTCATAGGTCAGGGGTCCGTGGTTCAGGCCTGGAGTATTTTAGGGGGAGTTTTGGTGGTTAAGTCTAGGGGTATTTTGGGTCTTTCCGGTTTTAATTAATATTAAGTGGTGTCGTTTTAGCCTAATTTAGACCACCTATATAAGGATTTTAGACTCTTAAATTAAGTCATCCAACTCATTATTCCTAAAACTCAAATCAATTCCCAAAACATCACCCTCTCCAAATATTCTCTCTCTAGAACTCAAGGAAGAAGAAGGAGGAAGTTGGAGCTAGAAATCCCCAAAAGTTAGGGTTTGATTCCAAAGTCACGGATTCCTTTCAAAATCATTTATAATGATTGAATTATGTTATATTATGTATAAATTGATGATTTCTTATGGTTTTATGTTGAATTCCCCAAGAATCCATGCAATCCCCATATTTCCCCAATTATGATCTTGTGATGTGGGTCTTGGTTGATGAAAGGAGAATGTTATGAAATTATGCAAGTAGTGATTGAGTTACTTGAATTATGATTATATCCATGTCTAGTATAGTGAATTCTAGAAGTGTTGATTGAATATGATCTTTGATCCTTGAAGGGCAAGGTATGAGAATTATGCATGATTATGAGATTTATGTATATGATTTAAGAACACTTTGAGAGTAAAGTGATTATGATTATGATCTTGTTGTTGTGTTGTTGAAAGGATATTCTCACTTACACACCTATGCATGAATATGATATGATGTGAAAGGTTTACTCACATAATGAAGATTCTAAGGTTGAAAGGCTATTCTCGCCTACTTGAATCTAAGATATGTATATGTAGACATGGACGGTGAAATGCTATTCTCACACATGATCTAAGAGCTATCCTATGAATGGTGTTGGATTGAGTGTCAATACATTCTTCCATGAATATGAATTTAAGTCAAGACTTAATATGAACTCCGTGGGAATTAATGCTTAGCACCGAGTGGATATAGTATATAAGATGGAAGCTTTTACGCTAGTTGAGTCCGATTTCCAATGGGTTCCTTTTACGCTAGTTGAGTCCAGGTTCCCAAAGTATGTCTCATGAGATGGAAACCTTCTACGCTAGTTGAGTCCGGATTTTTAGTAGCAATCTCCTTATCCCATAAACTATGTGCCCCCATAGGTATTTAGCTAGTGGATCCACCTAAGCTAAGTGTATGGTTCTACCTTAGGCAAGTAGGGTAACCCTATTGGTATGGGTAACACCGGGGATCATGTATAGCTCACATGGTCTCATGTCGGTTAAGGCTTATTCCCACAACAAGATGAACAAGAATATAAATTATGAATTGTGGTTACTCAAGAAGCTTTTATATGAGATCTCAAGGCTTTAAATGATGATTATGACTATGTTGACTATGTTTATGACTTATGCTTTTCCACTATCTTTATGATGATGTTTAAACTTGGTAAATTGCATACTTTCAAATGAAATGTCCCTTTTAGCGTGTTTTCAATGTTTCTATGCATGGCTATCATACTTCGTGCATTTTTGTACTAACACCTACTTTTCCTACATAATCCACGAGTGTAGGGTTCGGTTCTCAAGGTGATCACCGTAGTGGCTAAAGCTTGGATTTGCTTATTCTCCTAGCTTGTTGGTGAGTCCTCATGGTTCGGATGTTTCATGTTGAAGTTTCATTTCTTGTATTTTCCTTTTGGAACAATGTTGTATGGGATATGCCCCTTTACTCATTTCGAATATTGTAATAGATGACTATGTTGAGACTTAGAGTTTAGACTTCCGCTTTTCTTTATGTAAAATTTTAGACTTGAAATTGCGTTTTTTACTCTTATTGTTCTATTGCTTATGTTATGATATGCTAAGTGACTTGTATGGACACCTTCAGGATTCTATATGCCATGTTACATCTAGGGGGTACCCCTGGGTCGTGACAGTGGAGCTTTGTGATTTCTTTGCCCTAAAGGCAACTTATGTCCAAAAATTTGAAGAAGAAAAAAGTTGTGATATATTTGAAGTGTAGACAACTACATCACAAAACCATTGAGCCATCTAATTTACAAAATATGTCAGTAGTGTATATTTTATACTAATATACATATAATATACTAGATGGACGAAGGATATATATTGGTAACTATTCTGCAACGAACAATAATAGTGGGGCAATTCCGATAATGTCACCGTGTGGTTCTTTCTAAGTGCAACTCATACCAATATCAATTATAATCTCCAAACAAAAGATATTGTCAAATGCTTCTTGGTTGATTTTTCTTCAAACACATAAGCTTTCCCTTTTTTGTTCTGTTTTTGCTTAATTTCTTCAGTGGGGTGGAGAGTTTTTAACCGCCTGGAGCAGATTCAGCTGAGTTTCAGTAGACCACCAATTTATCAGATAAACAACTCAAAGCTTTGTACCAGGTTGGTGTCTTTTTTTGGGGTGGTGGGTGGTGGGTGGTGGGGGTGTTCTTTTTGGTGTTGATAAGATCATATTTTGTAGAATTTGTTTGTTGTACCAGGTTGGTGTATTTTTTCTTTTTTGGAGGTGGGGGATTTGTTTCTTTTAGGCTAAGAAGATCATACTTGTAGTAAATATATTTTATTCTTGTTGTGTCAGCTTTAGATATTATGTTATCCCATTTATATAACTGATATCATTGTATATAATTATGAATATAGTTTGACATGTTACAGAATTTGCTTAGTTTCTTGGAAGTTTGAAACTTAATGAGATTTCTATAGTCTGTTCCAATAAAATGTCATGTTGTTTTTACCATGACATGTTAATACAGTTTTTATATTGCTTTTGCAATATTGTATATGCTAATGTGCTCTATTTCCCTTCAAAAGTTATGGTGTTTAATTTGGTAAAACTGCAGGTATTGTCTTTGGTACCTCCTTTATTTGACCGATTGATACTCATGGTGAATGGTTTTGTTAGTTAAATCTTTCTTGAGAATGTTTTACTTGTGAATCCTAGGGCTATACCTGGATGGAAACATGATTTCCTTTTTTGCTGATAAAATCTATTTGTTTAGGTTATTGATGGTCTTCCAGCTAAATTCGTGCTTGGGAAAGACGGTGAACCTCCACCAAAGTCTTTCAAGGAAGCTATGCCATATACTCAATCATTATTGACTAAAGGAAGAGCAGTTGGGTATCATGCAAAGGCTGCACCTCCTACTGTCACAATGCCTCACTTGAAGGTAATCAAATGGATTTTGGAGAATTTTTATTTTTTGAGAAGTATGCTTCTCAATAGTTGTGTTCTTGCAGGCAATGGTTTCTGGTGCAGTTAGGGGATTTTTGGATGTTGCCTTCAATTTCAACACGTAAACTTTGCTGGATGACAACATAATTAGTTAGTTGGAAAATGTTCTTAAAGTTATATATGATAAACAGAAAGTCCCTTCTAGTTAATAGCTTGTCAATTGATGCCTTGATATGACCCGTGATTTCTCTTCCTGTCACAGTTCAATTATTAAAAGTTGGTTGGAAACTTGTGATGCATGGTGATGACACATGGCTCAAGTTGTTTCCTGGAATGTTTTCTAGGCATGATGGAGTTAGCAGTTTCTTTGTAAGTCTGTTTTAATACCAGGAAGGTGAAGCATTCTTATTCAATAATTCTTTTTTCTCTCCTATTGCTCCTGTGGTGGTGTGGCTATTTTCTCCTCTCTGCTGGTGTAGTTTGTTCATTTGTTCTCTTTAATGTCTTGATTTGCGAAAAATAGAAAGTGTCTTCAGCCATGCTAGTGAAATACCATTTTTTCAGTTATTTGTTGGATCAGATATCTTGGGGGTGGAGGTGTAATCTACATCTAGGTCTAATGTCAGAATGTTGCTTAAGGTGTAAGACTTAATTGCTTTGCTTGAAATTGGTGTTGAAAAGTTGAAGTTCTTAGCAGCTTATGGAATTCATCTCGCAGGTTAAAGACACTGTCCAAAAAAAAAAAGGTTAAAGACACTGTCCAAGTAGATCAAAATGTATCTCGACATTTCTTGTGACCATCTCGTCAGAATCATGTATTTCGTCTTTTTTGAACTATATATGCATTATAAAGTTGGTCATGTTCCTCTTTCATTTTCTTCAAGTATTTCAGTTGATCAACAACTCAGGTTATTGGAGTTGAATTCCTGGCAATTGCTTAGGCACCTTGAAGTGCATCTACCTGGTTTAGTATGTTAAAAATTTTTATGCAACGACTTCAGGGATGATGGATCTGAGAGGACAAGAGGTTACAGTAGTCTGGAAGAGACCTTTTGCTGTTTGTATATGAAGGCTGCAGATCTTCACAAATCTTGGAAATCTGGGGAAGAGAAAAGGTGGTTGATGGTTTGTAATAGCCAATTTGACATATTTTTCCTCAGAACTTTTATTTGGGGAAACTGCTAATTCTTGTGTTGTTTTCTTCTCATATTTGCGTAGATCTGCTTGTGAGGACAATTGTCACAGTACTCTTGTGGCATATCATAATTTCTTAAGAATTGCAAGTGAGTGGCTATCTCATATAGCAACTGATGTGAGTTTGACCTTATAAAAGTTTTCTTTTGCATTTCCAGAAAGTAATAGATCAGAGCATTCCATGATTTTTAATTCTCTTTAATCTCTTGATTTGCGAAAATATAGAAAGTGTCTTCAGCCATGCTAGTTAAATACCATCCTTTCAGTTATTTGTTGGATCGGATATTTTGGGGGTGGCGGTGTAATCTACATCTAGGTCTAAGGTCAAAATGTTGCTTAAGGTGTAAGATTTACTTGCTTTGCTAGTAATCGGTGTTGAAAAGTAGAAGTTTTTAGCTGCTTATGGAATTCATCCCGCAGGTAAAAGACATTGTCCAAGTAGATCAAAATGTGTCTCGACATTTGGTTGATGAACGTAGTCGCGCTGACTGGACTCTGGAGTCATCTGGTAATCTTTTCCCCCTTTCTGTTTGTTCCTTTTTTTGTTAAAACATTTTCCTAAAAACTAGTTAAATCAATTGTGAGAAAACAAAGAGAACAATAGTTGCTCAAAATGATAGAACTAAAGGAGCATACCCTGTGGCAGCAACCAGAAGAAGAGTAGCAACTGCTGGCTTTCTATGTTATAATGTAGCTGTAATTATTGTACTTGAACCCAACTCATCCTGACAAATCATCATCATCATAATTGTTTACTTTTGTCTAGGTTTCATCATCTTATTATTATTGATGTGTGCAATTCATCAAAGTTAATTTACTTCGACATGTGATGCAGAAAATGCCCATCTCTAGCAAATAAAGTTTTAGCTTATATGAAAAGTTGTTCCTTCAAGGAACCGAGGCAATCTGAGTCTTGGTTAGCATTGGAAGGAAAAGATCCAGATCAATTGCCCCAAGCAGAGGAAGAGTACTTCTCTTCCCAAGGGCTTGTCTTGGCATAGAAAGTTAGATAGAAGTGAGTGATTGGAGCACACCTCGTTGAACTCGTTTCACTTTGTCAGTCTTAAAGTCATCATGAAGTGTCAATTTGCAATGCATATGAAGTACTCTTCATTACATGTTTTGCTTTTGACCAAAGTGCTAAGGCCTCGTCGATTAGGTTTGTCTCAGCTTCTAAGACATTGTTTTCATTTACTTGGTTTAGTGAGGACATAGTGCTTTTGCCAATACTGACACACTATTTTTACCATTAATCAGATGTTGAAGTAAACATATTTTCCTTCTTCGGTATATATTGAATTGATCTTCATATAAGATGTTCCAGAGTCTGCTGCTTTGAGAACACAAATTACAACCTAATTTCTTAAGTCTTATTTTCTATGGTCATACATGTAAAGTCATCCTTCCATTGAAGAACTATATTTGTGTTCTAATTGCCAGTTTTGTTAGCATGCCTGGTTGATGTTTCAAATTCCAACTAACGATTGTAAACTTATTAAACAACTTCCTTTTTCGAGAATAATTATTTCCTACATATGTGGAAATCATTACTGAACTAGCAGATACACTGGATGTTCTAGTACAATTTATAATTATTTGTACAGAAAATCTATCTTGCATATTGTGTTCGGGATTTTCGTTTCAAAATAGCTGAAAGTATCCCCTCCCCCTTTGTATCAAACGTCTAAATCATTTTCCTTCTGAATATGGTTTACGTTGGTCAATTTTATATTGTAAATGGGGCATCTTGTGAGATCCATGAACATGTTGTTGATGGTTCATCTGTTTCTTTCTGTGGAGTTACTTTTTTGTTCGTCACTACTTTATTTAACTCAAGCTTGCATTGTTTCAGATTCTTCATTATCTTGGCTTGGATCATGTTGGACATCTTGGTGGGCGCAATAGGTGCTGCCATGTTAATTTGCAGTTTCCATTGAGTTTTCGAATAAAAAAAGATGATAATACATTAATTGTACTTTCTTGGGGTGGTTATTACAGTATTCCGATGACCCCCAAACTCGGAGAGATGGATGAAGTGATCAAGACGATCGATCTAAATTCTTTACCTACCAACAATAATGATCAAGGAAGGACACTCTTGGTTTGTGCTTCTATCTTTCTCCAAGAGTTGTGTAGCTTAGTTAATAAGCTAGCAGTTATCCGTGATATTCTGGACTTAGAAGCATTTCTCTGTTATAGATATGAAGTAGTAACAACTAACAAGTGATGAAACCATTGTTGCCGTTAACTATGACATTTGAGTACTTCTCTTTTTCTATTTTACTTCTAAAAATATTTAAATGTAATTTGTACAGAATATAGGCACAAAAAAATCATATGGACAAAGTAATTGGAAAAACTACAATTAAGTGAAATATAGAAGTAAAAATAAAACCTGTAAATTAAGCTCAAAATTGATATAAAATTTTGATTTAGAAGCTACAATGCAGTCAAAGTCTGTACTTCAGGGTTTCTGACTAGTTTTCTTCTATTTGAATTTTTTAATTCCTTTTCTTAATAAGTAACAGATTCATATATTTCCACAACAATTGATATATCTCTTTTCTGGTTGTTTATTGTTCATTGGTGCTCTCTCCAAAGTAGCCCATGCACATTGAGCTCATTCCTTAACATGTTGATGCTTTCTGCCTAAGCGAGGCAAAGCACCACCTTGAGCCTCACGTAGCTTTGGGGTTTAAGCACCTCCAAATGACCTTTAACAATATTGACCTACATCTTGATCAAATTTGAAGTATTATTTCTTCTTTTTAATTTTTTTTTTATGACAAGGGAAACCCGCAGCCGCTACCCTTTGGGTGCGCACAAGGTAAAACCCCGCTCCTATGCAATAGCTCGCAAACCACATAGGTACTATGCCAACACATTACCTAATATTCCTATTGAATAGTGGAGCAAGTGTTTGTGGCATCACACTCCTCTAGTTTGTGATTATATCTTTTTCTTGAGAAGGTAGCATTTGTGTATATTCATTGAACCAGTGCATGGGTTGCACTAAAACCATATTTACAGCATGTCAAAAAAGTAACAAAACTGTATCTGAATCTAACATGAACCTAGGATATCTATAATGGATTCAGTGTCCTCTAAATACTTCTGCTTGCACCAGGAGCAAAAAAGCCTGATACAATTTAGTTTGATCTTTTGAAGATCACAACTCTTGCTCTCAAAACATCTAGCATTTCTTTCTTTCCAAACAGTCCACCAAATACATGCTGGGACAATCCTCCATCTATCTCTATCTGCAGCTCCCACCCCTACTTCTCCCCAACTGTATAAAATATGTGTGATTATGTTAGGCATAGCCCAAGCAAAACCCCCGAGTGAAAATCCTACATAGCTGGGACGTTATTCTGCACTGGAGAAACAGATGATTGACTGTCTTAACCTCTTCCTCACATAAATAACATCCAGAACACATGGAGAACTTCCTGTTCTTGAGATTTTCATGTGTTAAAACTTCTTCTCTTACCATAAGCCAAGTGAAACATGACACCTTGAAAGGGATTTTAGGTTTCCAAATCTGCTTCCAAGGCCAAAGAGAAGGTTGTTGTCCATCTTGATTTAGTAACTTATATGCAGAGTTTACCTTGAATGTGCCTTTGTTATTTCTTCTCCACCATAATCTATCATGTTCATCCCTTGTTCTTGTAAAAACTTCTAGCCTTCCAAAAAAATCAGTCACAGTCTAGATTCCCCAGTCATCTCATCTCCATATTTTGCTTGAATTACTTTTCCCAGTATGGTTGAGGCTCAAAAAAGTATGTGATAATATCTTTTGATTACTCAACAAACAAATATTTCAATATTCTGACTGTAATAATCCCTTGTCTTGTATATGTTGCACACATCTGCAGTTGGTAGTAAGTGACCGTGGAATGACTGAAACGGAAAATCATGGGAGGATCATCATTTGAGGAAAATGACTCTTTGGCACTTTTTATTGGTCCTACAAATTTTGGAAGTACATCACTCCTAATAAAGCCAACCAGGTATGTGACTATGAATTTTATTGTTGCTTAACTTCTAATGGATCAATTCATTGGTGGAAATTGGAATCACTTGCCATTTCTTATTATTTGCATGTGACAACTCTCTGCAAGAAACAGTTACTTGTGCTAGGCTATGTTGCTCGGTCTCTCCAAAAATGTTACGGCACCGGTGTTTGACCCTCAAAAATACACTACTTTTGGAGAATCCAACACGACCGGTTGACATATTTGAAGAGTCAGAGCAACATAGGTGTTAGGTGGTTAAGGTGCAGCAGTACCTCCATTTTGATTAGTATCCTTTAAAAAGAAATAGACAAGTTAGCAGAAAGTCTTGTAATATAGCTAGTATTTCACCCATGTTCTGCATGGGAGTTAATATATAACTATGCAATATTGGCTTTTCAAAATAAAAATTTGAGTAAAAGTGTCGCTAGATAAGTTTTCTCTGAAGTTCTTTCAAAATAAAACTTGAAATACAATAATTGTTAAAAGGAAGTTTATAGGTAGTGACATTTTGCCATAGTTATTGAATGTTGTCGGTGGTTTTCATTTTATTTTAAAAAGATATCTTTGATAGTAGGTGAGGGTTTCCTTATTTGACATTGTTAAGATTGGTTCCGTTGAGAAAATAATCAAATAATAGAAGTGTGCTCTCTCTAACAGCTTAAGCTTTTAGATGAGATAGTCATACACTTCAACATGGTATCAAAGTGTAATGACCCTCCTGGTCATTTCTGTGTCTTGCCTTCTGTGTGTCGTTTAGAGCATTCCTGTAGCGACCCCAAGTCATTTATGACTTGCTGGGACTAACAGTTCGGTCACCTGGTCATTCGTTTGGTTATGGTGTGAGTTTTAGTGTTTTGGAGCTTATGAACCTTGAACGATCATTTTCAATCAAAAGTTCAAGAAGATGACATCGGAATCCAATTCTGATGATTCCATTAGCTCTGGAATGTCAAGTTTGGTCTAGATTGACCCTTCTTTTGTGTTCCGAGGTTTTTGATATTTTTCCGAGCCCTTTTGTAGTTTTTGACTTAAAATGACATGTGGGTGTGGGACCCACTTTTTGTCAAGATTACCTCGTATGAAAATTTTGACAGTGCCAATGAGTCCAAAATATCAAATTTGGTATGCTTGCATATCTCGTTTGCGTGCACAGGGTTCCGAACGAGTTCGGAGCACCCCGTCGAAGTTTTTAAGTTTTGGGGAAAGTGCAGAAAAATCTGCACTTTTGGAAAACCTTAAAATCCTCATCTCTCTCTCATCTCTCAACCGAATTAGGCAATTTGAAGTGCGGGAGATTCGTATTTTCGGTGGCATCGTTGTAAAGTGTTCGGAAGTTGTCGGGTGCGCGTAGTTCGAGGTAAATTTCGCGATAAACCTGACTGTTGTACCCTTTTTCGAGCTTTTGTTTTTGGCAATCTTGTTTTGGTCATATCTCACTCATTTTAGCTCGGATTTGGGCGATTCGAAGGCCCACATGTTGGGAATTATCGTGGCTACGTCGTGGAGTGTTCAAGGAGTGTTGGGTACTATTAGATTCTTGTAAATTTCAAGTTTAGACTGCTGCATGTTTTCTTTTAAGTTGATTAAAGTGTTTTTTTCTTGCATGTTGGATTTTGTTGCGTTTTGAGCCCCGAATTGTGTTTCATTTTGGAACACAAGTTTGGGGTACTGTTTAGGGTCTCTTGACGGAGTCAAATTCGAACAGTTCGGTGCGGGTCCCACGATTCCCGTTTTGACTCCAAAATTGACTCGTCTCCGTTTACTATGATTTTGGTGTATAAACGACCGTAATAACATTGTGACTCTATTTTTGGTAGCGTGGTAGCATTTTGAGGCCGTTCGGAAAGGAAAAACTCCGAAGGAGTGATTTTGGAGCGCGCATGATCGGCCTACAGGTAGGCTACGGCTTCCCTCTCTTAGATTGAGCTCGAGATTGTGAATGCATGTTGATTAGTTGGGATTTGGGTTGGTAGTTATTGAATCATGCATAGGTGTTTAGAAATCATGTTTCGGCCTCTTTCGGGAATTATCGGGTAACTGTGACCATGCTATGTGTTACTAATTGACCCTCGTTGCTATGTGGAGTGCTTGAATGCTTGATTACTGTTTATCTGAAGCATGTTGGGCCTTAGTTTAGGTTTGACTAGGGCTTGCCTTAGAAATACATGATTCAAATTCGATAGGCCTTAGTTTACCCCCGACGTCGCTCGATCGGCTTAGATCCCTGTAGACTGGTATAGAAGACTTGAGTCGGATAGTTTGGGCCTTACTCCGACGATAGCTATCCTTATTTTCCCTGATGTTACGGCTTCAAGAGTTACGTCGGCGACATTAGTTCTACTTCGCGATTTGAATTTGATTTTTGATTCAGTTCCAAGGACTTGCATTGATTGGCTAAGTGTGGACGGTATTCCACGGACATTTATGAGCATGGATCGATTGGGACTCTTTCAGCAGCTACATTGGCACCTTTATAGAGCATCCGGTTTAAGGTCGGGCCTCTATCGCCTAGATACTTATATAGAGCATCCGATTTAAGGTCCGGCCTCTATCGCCCAGATACTTATATAGAGCATCCAGTTAGAGGTCCGACCTCAGTTACTTGATACTGTGATTGGTTACTTGGGTACTTTTGGTGAGCATCCGGTTCGAGGTCCGGCCTCCGTACTATCAGATTTTACTAATTGTGGTTGAGGTTCTGGTTCGATGTTCTCCGTTCTTGGGTTCTCATATGCAATTTTCTTTAGTTATAGTTATTCTGCTCATCGGGCTTATGGGGGTCCGTTCGGGTTTTAATTAACTTGCGCACGCGTGTACCTTCTGGGCTTATGGGGGTCCAGTTAGGTGTAGTTAGCTTATAAATTACTTTAGTTAGTTCTTTCTACACTCGTGTGCATTCCATTGTTACTTAGATTTCCGTTCTTGACCTCTGTTTGTGTTATTCCTTCTTTTCATATTGCCTTTACTTTTTAAGTTCAGTCGGTCAATGATGCCTACTGGGTACCTACTGTTGTGGTACTCACGCTACGCTCTACATCTATTTCGTGATGCAAGTCCAAGCACCATTGGCCAGCGTTGATCCAGTTTGGAGTAGTCTGATTCGGAGACGGGGGTGAGCACACGGTGTTTTATACTATTTCAGTCTCCATCTGTATATATAGACTTGTCTTTTACCTTTCGAGACAGTCCAGTCTCTGTGGTCCACTTTTGGGACTTTTACTCGTTTTGTTAGTAGCTTTATATTAGTGACTTCCAGGTTTTGAGAGGGATCTTTATTTGTATATATGTTTTGATTTGCTTCCGCCTGTTTATATTGTTATCTTAAATTTTGCCTACTCTTGTTTAGTTTCTTCCCTCAGACCCATTACTTGTTGTTCCAGGTTACGGGTTGGCTTACCTACTGGTAGGTTATAATAGGTGTCATCATGACTCGAGGAATTGGGTCGTGACACAGAGTCAGGTCCATCCCAATTTCTTTGTTCACCGATGTTGGGCCCCCATATTATAGTGTTCACGCTCCAATTAACGAGGTCTGGGCGTGCGGGGGAGTGTTAAGAATTCCCACATCGAAAGAGGGATGGGAATTTGGTCTACTTATATGGACTTGGACAATCCTCCCTTCATAAGCTAGCTTATGAGGTTGAGTTAAACCCAAGATCGTATCAGAGCAGGCAAAGTCCTGAGATCGAATCTCACCGCCACCCAAATCAAAAAGAATTTCCACGTGCTTGGCCCATGAAAAAAAAAATCAGGCCCACACGTGATAGGGCGTGTTGAGAATATAATCAAATAATAAAAGTGTGGTCTCTCTAACAGCTTAAAATTTTAGATGAGATAGTCACACACTTCAACAGGTTCAATCATCAACTTAATAATTTATTTATCAATTATTCATAAATTTGGTGTTTGAGGTGGACCTTGATTCAACATAGCTCTTGTTGATGGTAGAAACTTTCAAATCATTAACAGGTCTGATTTGGTAGTTTATGTTGTTGATTCTGAGCCATATATAATGTTTGATAATTGTAAAGAACAAGTGTCAGAATGTGTTACATAGTGATGATGTTTATCTACGTAGGAGAATATGTGGGCGTGTGTTTGGATATCCTGTTGCCTTCTGCATCCACAAGTGAGGCATGGGCTTGAGGAATTGAATTCTACATTTTTCTTCAAATTGCTTTTGTGTGTATCAGAACAACAAATGAGAAAAGTTCCTGCACAGACCACAGTTGTTCAAGTCACCTGTAATTCATCCAATTACTAGTCAATATCTTTAAATTGTTTCCACTTTACCATACTAGTTCTACGCTTATTTAATACTCTTACTGCATTTTTATTGGCTTATTGATTGAATGGTAAAGTGGGATGGCACAAATCTCTTATTTTTAATCATATGGGAGTTAAAGGCAACTTAATCTAGTTTGATGTTAATGATGTAATCACAGTTTTACATGGGGTGCTTCTCCTATGTTTTTCACAATTTTTTAAGGTTTCAGAGTATCCCAGTTTATACATATGCTTTCTGTTTCCGGGTATTAGTGGTTGTTATCTTGGTTTTTCACTAGAAAAGGGACTAGGCACTGCTATATGCAATTTCCCACAAAAATCACTTTTGTAGATTTCCATCCTTCTTATTTAATGATGGAACTAGAAGGGACTTTTTTGGGGGCTTAATTCAGTCTAAGATTGAGAGTTTACCTTAATGGCTCATGATAGTGAATGCTAGTTCATTTGGAAGTGAAATTCCTCAGAATAAAATGAGCTTCACCATAGATCTAACTGAAGTATGCATTTTCAATATTGAGAGTTTATACTTTGACTCCTGACAACTTGTCATTGGAGCACCTTGAATTGACTCAATCTAATGGGAATGGTTAGAGTTCTCATTAGTCTTGGCGCTCAAGTCTGACAAGATAAATCAGGCTCGACTGAATATCCTATCTGGTTATGTTGTGGCAACACTCTTTCTATGAAATCGAAGAAATAAATATCAGCATATAGAGTAATCTAGATATATTATTTCAGTTCTGTCATTTCTTGTGACCACCATCTTGTCAAGATGATGTATTTCGTCTTTTTTGAACTATATATGCATTACAAAATGAGTCATGTTCCTTTTTCATTTTCTTCAAGTATTTCAGTTGACCAACAACAAGTTATTGGAGTTGAATTCCCGAGAATTGCTTAGGCTCCTTGAAGTGCAACTACCTGGTTTAGTATGTGAAAACTTCTTATGCGACAACTTGAGGGATGATGGATCTGAGAGGACAAGAGGTCGCAGCAGTTTGGAAGAGACCATTTGTTGTTTGTATATGAAGGCTGCAGATCTTGGAAGTCTGGGGAAGAGCCAATTTGACATATGTTTCCTCAAAACTTTTATTTGGGGAAAATGCTAATTCTTGTATTGTTTTCCATGTAGATCTGCTTGTGAGGAAAATTGTTACAGTACTATTATGGCAGCATATTATAATTTCGTGAGTGGCTAATCTCATAGAGCAACTGACGTGAGTTTAACCTTATAAAAGTTTTCTTTTGCATTTCCAGAAAGTAATAGAGCAGAGCATTCCATGATTTTTATACAATTTTCTTATAAGTTTTATTTAATATTTTTCAAAAACCTGTTAGACGACTTATATTTGGAGTAGCTGCTATGCTCGTTTCATGTTTGATGCTGCTGAGCCTTGTGTTTCTTCTAGGAAAGCAAGTTTTCTCTGCAGTTTTCTAGTGCCAATAATCACCTGAGCTGGTGGCATTTGGATGGGATTTTTATTCTTGTGGTAATTTTTATTGTTGTAATAAGCATGGGATCCAGTTCGGTGGTGGAGGAAGAGCAGTACATATGTCATTTCATGACATCCTCGCTTTATTTGTTATCTCTCCGAAAGTAATGCAACAGTGCTACTACCTTTGGTCTAAAGACGAATCATTATATCCAGATTTGCTCAATTTTTGAGAGGATGGCATCAAAGGTGGTGTTAATTGGACTAATTTTTCAAAATGGTTAAGAGCAAGTGGGAAGAACTTATATAAAGTTGTTCCAGCTGGTTTCAGTGATCATCCTAATCAATGTAAGCTTAGTTTCTCTTATGTGGTCTAGACGGTCAGAAAAGAACTTTATGACCATAGTTTCCTTGATGCAATTGTTCCCAGGGTGTCAGATTTTACATTATATCACTAAATATCAAGATGTTGCAGGTAGTTATGATGCTACTTTATGGCTCAGATAGTTTATGTTGTCCTAGGTTTCTGTTCAACGACTATTGTGTTGTGCCATGGTGTATACTTTCCAAAATCGTACGCTTTCTGTTCCTCAAGTCCAAAGAAAGGCTTGGGGTTTATGTTTTAGGGATTCGATTGGCTTGAGTTAAATATATTATTGGTCGCTTTTATAGCTATTGTTGCAGCAGCCCGTAAACTCAATGCTTGTACTATTTCTCTTCCTGCTAGCATTTGGTATTCTTCTGGTTCCAACCAGCATCGCAGGCAGTGGGTTGAGGTCAGTCAAATCTTTTCAATATTCATCCAAATTAGGACGTCTTTGTCTTTAAGGACTGCCTAATACTAGTTTCACAAGTTTTGTTTTTCTCCTTTTTCCGTGTCAGGTTGCTGCACTTTACTACATGGGAATGGCAGGCCATTTTGGTCTTGGTAACACCAACACCCTAGCTACAATCGATGTTGCTGGGGTTTTTATTGTAAGTTTCTTGTGCAAAAATATTTAATATTGTGTTTCATGCTAATTTCTCGTCAGCTTCATATTGAATCTGATGCTCTCCGTTGATTTGATTACCAAGGTGTGTTTAACCACTCAACTATACTTTCTATGAAATGGAGAAAAGAAATAGCAGCATATAGAGTAATCTTGATACATTATTTTCAGCCTTGTCATTTTTTGTGACCATCTTGTCAAAATCATGTATTTCGTCTTTTTTGAACTATATATGCATTATAAAGTTGGTCATACTCCTCTTTCATTTTCTTCAAGTATTTCAGTTGGTCAACAACTCAAGTTATTGGAGTTGAATTCCTGGCAATTGCTTAGGCACCTTGAAGTGCATCTACCTGGTTTAGTATGTGAAAACTTCTTATGCAACGACTTCAGGGATGATGATCTGAGAGGACAAGAGGTTACAGTAGTCTGGAAGAGACCTTTTGCTGTTTGTATATGAAGGCTGCAGATCTTCACAGATCTTGGAAATTTGGGGAAGAGAAAAGGTGGTTGATGGTTTGTAATAGCCAATTTGACATATTTTTCCTCAGAACTTTTATTTGGGGAAACTGCTACTTCTTGTGTTGTTTTCCGTGTAGATCTGCTCGTGAGGACAATTGTTACAATACTCTTGTGGCAGCATATTATAATTTCTTAAGAATTGCAAGTGAGTGGCTAATCTCATAGAGCAACTGACGTGAGTTTAACCTTATAAAAGTTTTATTTTGCATTTCCAGAAAGTAATAGAGCAGAGCATTCCATGATTTTTATACATTTTTCTTATAAATTTTATTTAATATTTCTCAGAAACCTGTTGGACGACTTATATTTGGAGTAGCTGCTATGCTCGTTTCATGTTTGATGCTGATGAGCCTTGTGTTTCTTCTAGGAAAGCAAGTTTTCTCTGCAGTTTTCTAGTGCCAATAATCACCTGAGCTGGTGGCATTTGGATGAGATTTTTATTCTTGTGATAATTGTTATTGTTGTAATAAGCATGTGGATCCAGGTAGTTATGATGCTACTTTAATGGCTCAGATAGTTTATGTTGTCCTAGGTTTCTGTTCAACGACTATTGTTGTTCTTGTGCCATGGTGTTTACTTTCCAAAATCATACGCTCTCTGTTCCTGAAGTCCAAAGAAAGGCTTGGGGTTTATGTTTTAGGGATTCGATTGGCTTGAGTTACATATATTATTGGTCGCTTTTACAACTATTGTTGCAGCAGCCCGTAAACTCAATGCCTGTACTATTTCTCTTCCTGCTAGCATTTGGTATTCTTCTGGTTCCAACCAGCATCGCAGGCAGTAGGTTGAGGTCAGTCAAATCTTTTCAATATTCATCCAAATACGACTTTAAGGACTGCCTGCCTAATACTAGTTTCGCAAGTCTTGTTTTTCTCCTTTTCCCGTGTCAGGTTGCTGCACTTTACTACATGGGAATGGCAGGCCATTTTGGTATTGGTAACACCAACACCCTAGCTACAATCGATGTTGCTGGGGCTTTTATTGTAAGGTTTTTGTGTTTAATATTGTGTTTCATGCTAATTTCTCATTAGGATGCTCCCCATTGATTGATTGTCAGGGTGTCTTGAACCGCTCAACTATACTTTCTGCTTCACCAATGTTGTACCTCCTTAGAACGGTGATGTACAATTCTGTGAAAGACGCTAGTAGTTTCATAATTTTCGAGAAAGGCTATATTGGATCGCTGCTCAAGAGGACACTTGGTTTTCCTTGTTTTGTTCCGTTGGGTTTGAATTCCATTCTCTTGATAGCTTACACAATTGTGTTGCTATTAATGAGAAACCATTTATTTGTTTGGAGTGTATTTTCTCCCAAGTAAGTGTCACTAAAAAGTTGATAATTTGCTTTATCATATATTTTGTATGGAGACTAAGAGTGACATTTTTTTGTTCAGGATGAAAGCCTTGTCTAAGTAAGATTATATATATATAGAGAGAGAGAGAAGAGATTTCAAACAAAATAACTAAATATGTTTACTTTAACTATTCATACTATATTTTTGAAGCAACTTTTTATGAACCATTCGTTTGATTTATTGATTATCTCAAATATGCTGAATAAGTAATAATATCAAAAGTCTTAGTCTAAATCCTACAAAATATTTCAAACTATATTTATTTATATTATAAAATATATTAAAACCGGACACCTTTTCACATTGAAGGATTGTGACTTTTCTGATGGGATGTGACTTTTCTGAAGGGTTGTGACATTTCATTTTTGCAAAACTTTACAATATTTTTGAGATATGATTAATACAACAACATTTCAACTCTCAAAAATTTTCAAAATGTCAATATTTTAGTTTGTTATGTATCTAATATATGTTTTTTTATTTGTTTTAAATGAAGGAATACAATTATTAAATAACATAAAGGAGAAATTTAGTGAGAGAATATTTTTTAAAAAGGAACATATCACTTAAATTTTTCATCAGTTACAAATTAAAAAATAAACGATAGGGCACTCATCCCCCTTGTTCATCAAATTTTCAATATCGATTTTTAAATTTTCATTGATAATACTGTCAGGACCCAAAATGAGTCATGAGTGGCACCCACACTTAACCTCCTAGGTGGGCGAACCAATGAATCTAACCCCAACTTATATCAATTGTTCAACTACGGATAACAACCATATGCGTAATCTCAAACTTATTAAAGTAACTAATAAAATAAACCTCTAATGTCTAGTACATATTATTCTATCCCCAAAACCTGAAAGTCATCACATCAAGAACATATATTCTCAAAATACCAAGTCTAAGAGTATTAAAGAAATCAAAATAAATAAGTAGAATAGTCTATGTCCGAAATCTAAGGACATCATGCCATGACCGAGAGGATCCAACACGAGCTAAAAGGAAAAGCTCACCCTGAAATCTGATGTACTGGAGACTGGCTAGAACTGAGGGCGAGTCGAAGTCGATGGTACACTCGCTGCACTCCACAAAAAGAAAATGAAGAAAACACAAGTAGGGGTCAGTACAAGACAACATGTATTGAGTAGGTATCATTGGCCAACTCAAAATAGAAACTAATATGCAGTAAATAATAGTTAAAATTAACCATGGTAGTTAGGAGGTGGAAAGCAACAACCAACATGAACAAGTGATAACAACGCCAAAGTAAGTATGTAATTAGTCAACAATATCAAGAACACACATGAGGACTCAGAAATCTAAGGACATCATGCCATGACCGAGAGGATCCAACACGAGCTAAAAGGAAAAGCTCACCCTGAAATCTGATGTACTGGAGACTGGCTAGAACTGAGGGCGAGTCGAAGTCGATGGTACACTCGCTGCACTCCACAAAAAGAAATGAAGAAAACACAAGTAGGGGTCAGTACAAGACAACATGTATTGAGTAGGTATCATTGGCCAACTCAAAATAGAAACTAATATGCAGTAAATAATAGTTAAAATTAACCATGGTAGTTAGGAGGTGGAAAGCAACAACCAACATGAACAAGTGATAACAACGCCAAAGTAAGTATGTAATTAGTCAACAATATCAAGAACACACATGAGGACTCATGCCTCCACACCAAGCTCTTTTGGGAATTGGGTTCTTTAAGTTTGAGTACATTAAGTTGTTTAACATGTTTTCCTTTAATTTTATCGTGTCGGAACGTGACACCCGATCCAATAATATCGTTAATTTATCATTTATTATCACCACTTTTCAATTCATTAAACATGAGGACTCATGCCTCCACACCAAGCTCTTTTGGGAATTGGGTTCTTTAAGTTTGAGTACATTAAGTTGTTTAACATGTTTTCCTTTAATTTTATCGTGTCGGAACGTGACACCCGATCCAATAATATTGTGCCGGCTCGTGACACCAAATCTAAATATATCGTGTCGGAACGTTGTCATGCCTCAAATCCCATTAAGATGGACAGACACCTAATGCCCTAAAGGCCTGAGAGAACCAACATGTAACCTGTGCTTACTATGCATATAACTAAGACAATCTTAAAGTTGTGACAAGTTCACATAGGATGCCACGATACGAACCAACATAGTAAACCAAAAACTTATATACAAGACTTGGTCGTTGAGGCCACAACTTGTTAAGAGACAAGACACAATTGAACTATATACATTAGTCTGCAAAGCCTTTAAATAGAAAATCTTAGTTAAGGGAGGGACAAGACCCCGCCTTACCCTTAACGTACAGTAACAAAATAGGTGCCAATGACTCGGTAAGCCCCAAATCAACCTGAAGCTTCACCAATAGCAACTGAGTACCTGTGCTCCTACTAAAGAGGTCTACTAGTTAGAGTATATGTGCCTGCAGAATGAAATGCAGCATCCCCATAAGGGACGTCAGTACGAAAAAATGTACTAAATATGTAAGGCAATAATATATATAAAACAAGGCTCAAATGAAATCAAGTATCCATATATAAGTGCATAGATCAGAATAGAGACCACCTTTGTTACTCTTGTGGGAGCATATATGTTACATTATTTTCTTTACTTTTATGTACTTTATAATCTTTGTAGGGCATGTAATACAAATGACTAGCTGATCAGTGGTAGAAGGGGATGGCACATGCTATACATTTTAACCCCCGAGATGTTGTCCTCATAATTACAGAATTTGGGATAGACCCATGCTAGGCTTTCGCCCCTGAGCTGCCACCCTTCTATACCAATTGAGATCGGTCCATGCTAGGCTTTCATCCATGAGATGCCACCCTTCTATACCAATTGGGATCGATCCATACTAGGCCTTTGCCCATGGCTGCCACCCATAATTATACAAATTGCTTCGCTTGGATTCTTTAATCTTTGAGATTGTTGTTTTGGTGGTCATAATCATTTTGTGATATTTGAAACTACAGACCAGTAGTAGAAGACATGAAAATAATAACTTCATGGCAGTAACAATGACATAAGAAGCTATGTAACATCAATGCATTACGTGTTAGTTTAAGTGACACAATTGACTTCAATTGACTAACAAGAGAATTCACCAAGCTTGCTTTTGCAAATACCATTTATATACTAGCACATATGAGGAGGATAATTACACAAATGTAGAGAAATGGGCATATAATAAAGTAATTTGACACGCTAAGGAGAGGGGGAAATATCGTTATCCATATTATAGATCATACGTTGCCACTATGTTTCCTTTATTAGGTATAGAACTTAGGAAGTTCACTTCATTGATATTAATCGCAAGTATTAGATTTCATGCCAAGGAATATGGAATCGAATATACTTACATACCTTGCTATACAATTTAAAAAGTATGACTTAAGCTCCTTCTCTTCAAATTACTAATCTAAAATAAAATAAACTGTAAGACTAGTATTAGTAGCTAATCGACCAATTTGAGCTACTTAATCTCACCGAAATAGTAACCAAGCAATAAGCATGTAATTTATCTAGTCAATGTTTTCTTTCCTTCCCTTTTCCTTTAGTCGCGTCTATATGCTATACAACTTTTGTATCAGGTCCTCCTCAAAACTCCCTGCAATATTTAATTCCTTTGACGTCTCCATAAGTTCTCCATACTTCCAGTCACATCCCTTATCATAACATACATAAAACAGTCGTTAAACATAATAATGTAACAGAAGCAATATTAATCACGGTTTCTGATCACCAACACTTGACGAGCTAACATTACTTTTAAAATGCCCAAACAAGCTCATAATTGAATTTAAAGGGGACTCCCCTCCATGGTTGTCCCAACATGCACTAACCACCAGAACATCCTCCACAATATTACACTATGTAATATAAATAATTTCCAACTCACTAACACATACTAAATGTCCTAATTGACTCAAGCACAAGAGGGAGAAAATTGAAGTAGCTTACCTTTGTTGGAAAGAACTACCACTTGCTAAGACTTGGATTCTTCAAGGTAAAGGTTGTCCTCCTCAACTTGTCTTAACTTATACCTTCCAATAGCTAATTGCAATACCTACTTGGGCCAGATTAATGCAAGTAGGTAGTAGTGTACTTGGCCCAATAGCATGGTCAAAAGAGTCTTAGTAGGTGATGCACCTACTTGGCCCTTTGGGCTGGTCAATAAGTCAAAGTAGGTGATGAACCTACTTGTCACCTACTAGCATAGTTAAGTCAGGCAAGAACCTCAATATTTTATTCCATTTCTAGACCTTAATACCTTTAACTTAACTTAAACCTTATATACACTAAGTCACTTTAAACTTTAGACTCAAACACCACCTTATGATCTCAAGTTTAAATACTTCCATCGACGTCAACTTAATCGGATCGCATTGAAAATCAACGGACAGTTCACCTTAAACATCTTCTATTGAAACCGAGTCCATAACTATACCACAAGGCAATTTATAAGCGTCATATAAATAGAACTAGTACACGTAGAATACGAGGTGTTACAGTACACATGCTGAAACGTGCAAGGCATCACATCACCTTCCAAGCTAGTTTAAACCAACACTAATCATATAAGAAACATGGTCCCTCACCTATACGATAAGTCTATGTCAAGTATCATATGAATCAAACTAACTTATGCGTAATACGGGGTGTTACAAACGTGACACCCGATCCAATAATATCGTGCCGGCTCGTGGTACCTGATCCAAATATACCGTTAATTTATCATTCTTTATCACCGCTTTTCACTTCATTAATAATATTTCATCACGCCTTTATTCAAGGCATCACTTTGATAGAGAAAATTCAAGATTATGGATCGCACTAGATTACATTAATTTGATATTTTAAACAAAAAATTTATATATTCAAAAACTATACGAAAAATACTATAAATTTCAATTATTTTGCAGATCAATATGATGAAAAATACAACGTAAAATGTTAGTCAAAGTTATTACCGTTTGATTCTAAAAAAGAAAACTATGACAATTAAAAGTGGACGAAGATAGTATTAAGGACCATTTATTTTTAGCAGGATATGTTGCTGTTCAAGGCTTAGATTACTCTATCATTCAAGTGAAATAAGCATACAGATTTATAAGTATAGATGCTTATGAAAGGTAAAGGTTAAGACAAAAGAAGTAAATGAAGCATTATTGCACCAAACATGACACGAGAACTTTTTATTTGCATAAGAAAAAGTACTTCTTATAAGAGGCGAATCCAGGATTGGAATATAAGGGGCACTACTAAGAGTGACTCAAGGGTAAGGCTAGGAGTGACATAAGGGTAACGTTAACATTTTTTGGAGAAGTCATTATCATAGCATTTTTTGGAGCATGTTTTAAAATAACATTATTTACATCCGGAAGCATTTTTCCAAGCCAATCAAAAAACGTAAAGAAAAAGACCTTTATTTTTTGAAGACTCATTTTCATCATGACCTCGAAAAAACAATCCAAATTCCAAGAGGAACCTTGCCACATTAGTAGAAGCCTCTAAACGAATTTGATGCTCACTTCTTGTTTTCTCAAATTGCTTGTTAAAAATAACTTGAATGGATTGAAATTGATTCTCAAAATCTAACATCTTGTTGAAACACCTATTGTGGACGCTATTTACTTCCCCAACATGTAAGTTGAATCGTTCCAAACTATGATTCCAAGTCTTAAAATTAGTTTTCGTGAAAAAATCACCACATTTCTCTTTACATAAGTCTATTCATCTCAAATCACAAGAATCAACAACAAATTCTTACGAAAAAAAACGATTAAAAAGAAGAACTTATTAATTTATGCAGAGAAAATAGGAGTAGGACTTTAATTATGTAGTGAAGAATACTTGTAGGTTGTAGATTTTCTAGCAGTGTTATATTTTTTTTTAGAGTTGTGCAAGTTGTAGATTTTCTAGCAGTCTTATATTTTGTTTAGAATTGGGGAATCGAACTCGCGTGGTTGCGCTGCAAGTGAGCGACTTCAACCAATTCACTCAAGTGACTTTTAGTTATAAGGGTGCACAATTAAATATATAATCGTTTATCAACTATCTATACATATATATACAAAAAAAATAATTAAAGTTACCGGGTGTACGTGCATCCTCACGGGTGCATGTGGGTCCGCCCCTGCTTCTTACATAACAAAGAAAACTAAACGATATTACACTTGAATACATCAAACATACAATTGTATTTAATCCAACATATTAATTCTTAAAATAGATATTAAGAGAAATAATAATTATACATACATATTAGAAGAACTAGCTAGTTGACACTCGCACAAACACTTCTTATGATTCCATTTTTACCAGTTAGAGGAGTAATATCTCCCATTTTAATCATAGCAGCAGTAAAGTCAGATGAAAAAGCTCTAGGGCTATTACTATATTCAGTAACAATGTTGTCTGTAGATCCTCCATTAAAAAGAAGTTGATCCGATTGAAGAAGACCTTTTTCATCGATGAGGTTTTTGAAATAATTATTATCTAATTGATTTGGTGTAACAAGATCAAGAGGTGCAAGATTTCCATTCTCTCCTTCTTGAGGGCATGCACGTCTTCTAGTGCTAGCAAAACCAGTATCAATGTTTGTTCCATTGTCATAAATACGATCACGGAATAGAAAACACTGTGCTTGGCCTATTGAGTGAGGCCCTAGATCGAGATGAAAGTGAAAGTATTATTAGTTTGAATTTTGAATTTATGATAACCATAATAAATGTTTATTGATTGAATTACCTGACAATGCGACCATGTCTCTTGTGTTAAGTCCTTTGTTTGCGAAGCCAGAAATAAGTGTATCGAGAGGGTCAAAAGGATTCGGAAGATCTGTTTCTGCAACTGTCTTACTTGTTGTCGTTGAATCTCTCCTTCCAAGTTTTACTGTCCATGACGGACCTCCCACCTGATCGATATTATTATTATTTTTATAATTATACATATCTAATATCTTGTTCTGTCCAAAAAATGTTGACATGTGAATTAACTTACAGCAGCTGATGCATCTCGAGCTGCAACAGCAAGTATGTCAGCACATGAAACCACCCCGGGACAAATCTTTTCTATTTCTGCTTTTGCATCTTCTATGACACCATAACCTCTTACAGACCCAAGATTTGGCAACACAGTTTTCTCACTTACGATTGAAGTTGTCTCGTTCAGTAAGATCGAAGCATCACAACCCTAAATCAAATATAACAACATTTCAACAATTCACTTCAAAAACGCCATGCATAAGAAAAACATAACTATAATCTTTCAACCAACCTGAACAAAACAATCATATATGAAAATGAAGGCGAATAAGGGAATCAGCCATGCGACGTTCACGTGAAACTGCTTGTCTTATGCTAGTACGAATCGTGTTGAGTTCATTAGGGCAAGTGTTATCATAGAACGTCGCGGAAAGTTGTGCATGGCATTGCATGCACGAAAGCAAAAGAATAGAAAATATAGCTGCATAAGATCGATTTGAAGCACTCATAATTTAAAAATGTACGTATACTATATATTATATCAAGAAAATCAAAATATTTTAGCTTTTCAAGAGTGAAAAATTAGTAATTAACTTAAGAAGATGTGATGAAAATTGAATGCCTAAGGGACTCTATTTATAGGCACTTTTTTTTTTTGGGTCACTAATGGCTGCTATCCGTGTTAATAACTTTTTATATATTTATTTATTTTATTTGGCTGACTTTGAATTTTTTAAAATGCTTTAGGAATTAGATTCTTGAATTGTAATTTTGTATTATTGTAATTTGTAAGCAATATATAACTGTTACAAAAAGCTGAAAGGAAAAAAAAAAAAAGGAATAATGGATTATAACTTTGCTTTCCCACTCAGTATCATACTTAATTCGGTATGAATCGGTGTTTTTAAGTTTGATCTTGATATTTTATAATACGATCGATTGACAATTATAACTTATTTCACTTCGATTCATACATAACTTTTGTAGTAGAGAAACATGACTTTTACCTTTTAAGAAACGTTTCAATTATATCATACTAAGTTATCAACAACTTACATGTGTAAACATATTCAAACAAACAATTCCCTTTGTTAATCAATTGCACATACAAAAAAAATTCAAGTAAGATAGAACTGTCAAAATTTTAATGTACAACCAATTTGTTTTGTACTATATATTTGAATTATTCTTTAATTTTGGTTCTAGTTGGCCGACTTTGAAAGGCTTTAGGGAATTAGATTCTTGAACTTTCATTATTATTGTAAATAATAAATATAACTTTTACAAAAAGAATTGAGAGAAAAAGAGAAAAAAAAACAGCTATGGGGAATATAACTATTTATGGGCAACATATAACAAAGACTTTTGATATGGTCAACATTTTTAAAGTAAGAAGTGCTTATTTTAATAAATCGAAGTGCTTAACCTAATTTTTAAGAATAAATATGTGTTTTTGAGTAGTAGTGATTTTTATTCAGAAGCTAAATTATAAGAAACCAATCTGAGAAACATTTTTGAATTCTTGATCAAATACAAATTATTTTTCTAATCTATACAAAAAATACTTTTAAAATTGATTAGCTAATTAAATACAAATTGTTATTCTTTAGTTAGCTTTAGTGCTTTTATTAAAGCAACTATGTTTGCATGAGATTAGGCTATAAATATCCCACCTACATGAACGTGCGGTTTCTCTCCAAATCCCATTATCACGGTTTATGCATCGAACTATCTTTTTCACTTATAATAATAAGTACTTATTCTAAATAAATAACCTATGTTCACTTTTACTTTTAAGAAATAATAAAGTAATTGCATATTTTATTATTAATATTCATATCAATTGATATGTAATCTCAATGATTTGAAAAATGAGTAGTAATAATTTTTTTTCTTAACATGAGTAAAAACAAACCGAGAAAACAATTACTAATGGAATTTTAGGATAAAAGAAGAAACTCAAAGGATATACTTTAATGTCAAAGGTCAGTTATCAACACTCAACAAAATTTGAAATTTCATTTAGGAAAAGTAATAGTTTTCTAGCTAGCAAAATACAGTTTATATTCTGAAAGTGATACTCATTTTGGGTGTGTTCCGCACAAATCATACTCGGCAACTAAAACATGGAGGAAAAGAGTTGAAAAAGGCAAAATCTCTTTTTCCAAAAGAAAGCGATCCATCAAAAAGATTACAATAGAAAACTTTTAACAGAAATGCTTTTCTTATTTGGGCAATGCAAGAGAAATCATATAATAAAGGGAAAAGGGTCAAAAATACCCCTCAACTTTAGTTTATTGTTTGACTTTACTCTCGCCGCTAAAATGAAGTTAAATTTATCTCCTCCGTTACTAATTTCACCAAAATTACCTCTCATTAGACGGAATCCCCAAAATAGACCCAAATTACCCGAATTTAAAAAAAAAAACTATTTCCTATTTTAAACCCAATGACCTGACCCCTCTAGGAAAACCCGGTTAACCCAATTAACCCAATGCTCTGTTACCCCTTCTCCCAAATTTCCTTTACCCATTTACCCATTCTCTCTCTTTTTCTCTATCAGAAGCTAAGTCGAAGAACGATCCTCCACTGTTCTTCCAGCATCTCTCTTTCGTTTACCTCTGTTTTTTCTTCTCAGAAAATGTCACAAAATAGTTATTCGTCTCAAAGAAAATGTGCTTGTGGTTTGGTGGTCAAAACACTAAATTCGAGTACTACATCTAATCCGGGAAGAAGATTTTTCCGATGTCCTCATCCGGATGCAAGTATATGAACTGATTTATTCCTATTATTGAACTGATTTCGTATTTCTTCGTATGAACTGATTTCGTATTTCTTCGTATGAACTAATTTCGTATTTCTTCGTATAAACTGATTTCGAGTATTCTTATGGTAGTTTTCTTCATGTGGATATTGGGAATGGGAAGACCAAGCTTTTCCTGAAGTAGCTTACCTACGTAATTTAGAGTCGTCGTTGAAAGATGTCAAGATGGAAATGGATAATTCGAAGATTGAAGTGGAGAATTTGAAGATTGAAATGGAGAACTTGAAGATTGCTGTGGAAAATTTGAAGATAAAAGCAGGTCATTTGTCGGAAATCATTGCTACATTGGAGGCATCGAATGATTTGGTAGTGGAAAAAGTTAGGACATTTGAAGACAAATATATATACAAAGTTATGATTTCATGTTTTCTTTTTGTTGGATTTCTAGTTGCAATAACGACTAAGTGACTTCCTTTGTTAGTGTTTACTTTCAGCATCAGTTGTTAGTGTTTAGTGAATTCAGTTGTTAGTGTCTTTTGTGATGTTGGTTCCCCTTTTGTTCTTCATTTTGGTCTTGTAATGGAAGGACCTATTTGTTCATCATTTTGGTGTTGTAATGGAAGGACCTTTTTGTTCTTCATTTTGGTGTTGTAATGGAAGGACATAAGCACTAATATAATATGAAGTAATGTTTAGTAGTTGAAGTAATACACACTAAAAAGCAACCTCAGAAATGTAGTTGAAGGACAGCTTGTTCAAATTTGGCACCATTCTGGGAATGTATTTGCACTAACAGATGTTTTTCAAAGAAATGTTAGTTTACTAAGCTTATCTAAGTTCTAACATTGAGATTCCAAACTCCATCCATTTAA
The DNA here is from genome assembly GCF_000226075.1 of Solanum tuberosum. Classification (NCBI taxonomy): domain Eukaryota; kingdom Viridiplantae; phylum Streptophyta; class Magnoliopsida; order Solanales; family Solanaceae; genus Solanum; species Solanum tuberosum. The sequence goes on along the minus strand of NW_006239137.1, from coordinate 948,196 downwards.
TTCCCAGTAGAAAGAAATTGACAACATAATGAAAAATAAGCAACAAGCTGTCCAGTACAAGACAATATAAAATTGTGGCAAATGTGAACCTAGTATGTTGATGCAAACATTTTCAGCATTGTATACCAATCAGTGAAGATCTGGTTATGCAACCTTACGGTCCTGGTAAATTTTGTGATATTACTATCAATCCAAAAAGCTGTTTTTTGGATCCCCTCAATGTTAGAACCCTGCTTTTGCATGCATTAACATTGTGTTACTGCTCATAAACACAACCTCTAGGAGCATAAAATTGTTTAAAACATGTCGGTCCATTTGAAATTAGTACAGTAAAATTTATACATCTATCTCAATAACACAAAAAGAAGGATTAAACTCCTCGAGAAAAAAATCTATATGTATACTCTTGTGGAATGAATGACATGAGATTTACAGACTCCAAATATACTTGGTGTAATAATTGGAGACGTTGTAACAAGATATGGTTAAGGTTAGATAGAGTTTTTGTTAATGACAATTGGGCTTAGAAGTACTCTATCAACACTGTAAGACACCTGGCTAGAACAGGTTCTGATCAGAGACCTAAGTAGAAAGAAGAATAGGGGGATCAATCAATATAAGCATCAAATTGTTGAACATTTCATTATATTGTTTCAAACCTGCAGAGACCCTTTCATTTATGTTCTACCTTAATTGAATAGAGAAGCATCAAGGTTTAAATTTCAACAAAAGATGTCTACTAATCATCAATTACTGTAATAATTAAACGTCTTAACGGTATGTATTTCATTCAACTACAAAGGGATGCAATTTTATAGACATCTGCTTGTTCACCAATGGATTGTTCTATTTTAGAGAACAATTTTACTGTATTCCAGAAATATAGTAATTAAACTGATGTAAAATTTACTTTCAAAAGTTTATCTTTTCATATGCAACAGAGTTCTTTATAATAATTGATGGGAATCAAGGTAAAGACTAAAGAACACAAGCAACTAAAACCAACAAAGTTGATAAAAATAGAATCTTAGAACGAACGAACTTACATTCCTCCCATGTATCTCCAGTTTTTCATTAGCTTTACACGCTTTTTGCAGAAAATTCTGCCTACAAAAATTTACATATCATAAATTTTTAAGTCATGGTTTGAAGCTAAATGTAATCTAAAAAATAAACTACGTAAAGTACCACATTGGAAAAAGAATTAATAAAAGGAAGTGTGAATTAACCAACAAAGTCCAACTTATGCTCCTTAATTCTCACTAATTAATCCTCCAGCTTTGTGTACTTTAATGTCCTTAGAGGAAAGGAATTATTGAGCAAAAGGAGAAACAGAAAGAATTATAAGTAGTGCCCTGGTAAAATTTCAACTTCTCCCTTTGTAAGTACATTATTTCATTGCGGTACAATACTTGAAGAGTTAGAAGCTGGGTAAAATGTATCTTCTACAAACTCATGTTAACACTTGTGATTAATTACTTTGATAGAATTTTCCTGTTTGAAGATGAAATGCATGCATCAGCTACAATTATTTAGAACTCTACATAAAAAATGTCAATTGTATTTTCACTGAATGATAACAACTAATTTCCTTCTTGGTCACCTGAGGCTCTGAGCATTAGATACACCCACCACATGTTCAGTCCAAAGTTATGCAATAAGTTGATGAAATCTTGAATAAATGTACACAAACTATGTCATCCTCGTTTATTGCTAAAATAGTGCATGTAATAAAAACATGAAAAATTACCCCTAATTATTAACGACGACTTTGATTTACACACGTTTTGATTTGTAAGCATACAAAATCTTATGGTAGTATCCTATTAAGACATAAATAGTCGATTCAAACGCTCATGAAGTTGGAATTTTCTATGCATAATTGGTTTCTAATCACTAATTATTTTTGTTTATTTCAATATAGTTAGTTAGTTTTTCACATGATACATGAGTTTTTTCTTTTTAAACATATATAAATTTATTTTAAAAACATAGTCTCATATATCACGGACAAAATCTTTATTTAGTAGTACTTTCGTTGTAAAGAAAAAATGATTATTTTTTATTATTATTATTATTGAAGAAACCAGTTAAATAGCTGGAATGATTCTCAAAACTTTTATCTCTCAACATTACTTTAAGATTATCGTCAGACTAGAACTCATATAATTGATCCAAGTATATTTGATACTACGTACTTGAAATAAATAGCTGCTCACTTAAAAAAAAAAATAGTCAGCACAGCAAGTATATAGTACACACATAACATATGTACGTAATTATTTATCTACTAGACAGGCCGTGACCCGTGCCCAACACAATCAGTGCAAGTTATCTACTAATTAGCCTTTGATGAATAGAAATATATTTGGCATTATTCCAGCATGAAGGACAAAAGCATGTTGATATAAACAACAATTGAAGTTCTTACATGAGTAGTATTATTATAATTGCATGCTATATAAATAATCAATTAGTAAAAAAAACTGAAAAATACAAGGACCATCCATTTGCCAATCTAGTATACCAGCATATATATAGGATAATCTTTGATTTATGTATAAAATCTTGGATCTGAACTCCTGAAGACGTGATATTTGGACTGCCATTGATGTACCAAAATCTGAGAAATGTCATTTCATTTGTAAGAATTAAGAAGCAAAAATTATGGAGAGCATAGTGTTCAATATATATAGCTATAAAGACGCACCATGAAAGAATATTTTTTCTTCAGGACCTTCTAGATGTGAACTTGATTTGAACATCAAAGAAAAAACAATAGATAAATGGGAGGGAGGAAGGGGCCTTGTGCGAAGGTTAGCTAGCTAGGCCAATTATATTCTAGCTTACATGTAAATTTATTTTTTACAATTTAAAAATTATAATCTCAGACATCAAAAAGTACTCTACCGGGTAATGAAGGCAATTATATGAACAACAATGTTCATAAAGATCTACTCTGGTGATATACTATGATTTTTTTTCTCAATTAAAAATATAAGAAGCATCATTAAGTGCTATAGCTTTATGACTCATCAATGAAAACAATTAAGAGTAGAATGAAGAAGCTCGATTTCAAAAAATATATAGTACCTGAAAATATATATCTCAAGGGCCTTTTCATAATCTTAAGAGAGGGAGCGTTTTCAAGATCCTGCACCGATTTCTCATAGCTCTTTGTCTCTATCGTCGCTACTGCATGCCTGCCCTAAAAAATCATTAACCCAAAGAAATATAATTTTCAGGAAACTCATGTTAAAAGACCGGCCGGCGTTGCACATGACTGAGAAAGTCCTATCATCATGACATTTCAATGAAGAAGTTGATAATATATATGTGAGAAAGCAATAGCATATACACTGCACATACATTACACAAAAATAATAAAACAAAAAGATCGTACAACTTTTTTATGAACGTAACAAAGAGATATTTAATATCACTGTGATATGGAAACACATGCATGTTATGAATAATCTTTCGTTTTTAAATATAGTACTTGGAATGGAAATGATAAAATGCTTAATTGGCTTGCTAAACAATTTAGCATATATATATAGCCCCATCTTTAATCTTCACTTCATTTATCTTGCAAGGTAAAGCGTGCATAGAGACTAAAATAGGTGAATAGAAATGTTTGTATGGAATCTTGAATTCATTTTCTAGTGCATCAATGTTTAATATTTACCGTTTTAGTCTAACAAGTGAATCAAGGATAGAGAAGGAGAAAAACTGAAAATTATATATCATGTTATTTTAAATACAAACATTTCAGAACGTCAAAGACAAAATCTAGCAAAGGTGAAATGTCAGATCCATAAGGAAGTAAATATCTACAAAATATTACTGAGGTTAAAGCAAAACTCATTTGAAATAACTAAACAAAGTCACAGATTGCGTTACCTGTAAATCTAAAAGTAATTGGAGATAACGATTAGTAGGAAAAAAAGTATATACACAACTTTAGCAGAGGGACGCGTAATAAAAGTAAGGCTGGCAACGGGACCGGTAGCGAGACTACTGGACCGGGATAAACCAGAATCGGAACGGAACCGGGTACCATGGGGCGAAATCGTACCGGAATCGGGACGGACCAGAACCGGTAGATCCGGAAAATTATATGTATATCCGTCTCGGATCGGTACCGTACCGGGACCGGACCGGACCGGAAACCGGGTCCCAACGGCTAAATTTTTAAAAAAAAATTACTTATTACAATTGAAAAATTAGGAACATTAATCAAATATTATTAAAACTTTTATAATTTTAAAGTTAAAAATTTATACTTTTAAAGTTTAAAATACAAACTTTCAAATTTTAAAAGTATAAAAGTTTAAATTTCACACTTTAAAAGTTTGAAACTTTAAATTTCAAACTTTTAAAGTATAAATTTCAAATTTTCAAACTTATAAAGTTTAAAATTTTAAATTTCAAACTTATAAAATTTTAAATTTTAAATTTCAAACTTATAAAATTTTAAATTTTAAATTTCAAACTTATAAAATTTTAAATTTTAAATTTCAAACTTATAAAATTTTAAATTTTAAATTTCAAACTTATAAAATTTTAAATTTTAAATTTCAAACTTATAAAATTTTAAATTTTAAATTTCAAACTTATAAAATTTTAAATTTTAAATTTCAAACTTATAAAATTTTAAATTTTAAATTTCAAACTTATAAAATTTTAAATTTTAAATTTCAAACTTATAAAATTTTAAATTTTAAATATCATCTTCTAGGAAAGGTTCTGTTTGAATTCAACCTCAAATTATCATACTCATACTAATAGACATTTAAATTTTAATAGTTCATGCTACCAAGGAAATATTTTCTTAAATCAGTTAACATTTCTATAGTAACATGATCTGAAATTGGTTGATTAGATAGTTCCTCCAATGCATCAATGTCGTCGTCACTAAAATCTTGCATTATTTCATCACTATCATTTTCAAATTTGGTCGGTAAAGCTGGACGACCATAACTCCTTCTCTCGCCATTAATCAAATCTACTAAATAGTATCGATATCTCCAAGCTATCTGCTGCTAATGAATATCTATGCTCTCCAATTTGAAATCTTGCTGCACTAAAAGCACCTTCCAAAGCTACTGAAGATGCTTGAATAGCTAACACATCTCGAGCAACCGGTTGAAGTTTTGAAATCCCTTGCCGCGATTGCTCCACCATTCTATAAGATCAGTAGTAGGTTCTGTATTTTGATTAATATATGCATCAAAATCATTTCTATCATTATGAAAAAGTTCAAGATAACAATCTATCATATCATCAAGATTATCTTCATTATATCTACCCCTAGAACTTTGAGGCTCTTCATTACGTACTACATTCATTCTATTAGAATTATACAAGTCATACAATTTTTAGCTTCAATTTTTATACTATCTTTAACTTCTTGACAACTAGGTGTTTCATCATCTTCAATACCCAAATTAAAATATATTTTATCAACCATTCGTGATGCACCTTCATCTTTGTAATTTGGGTTTACAAACAAGCGGTTAAATAAATTTGAGGAATAGGAATAAAATATTTTTTAAATTTTTCAATCATTTTCTTAACAGATGCTTCAAATCTTGGTTTATTTTTGAATTTATAAAATTTATTAGAAATAGCACAAATATTAGGTAAAACAGAGCAAATAGTTGGATAATAAAGTGCATATATTTTTTTTTGTAGTTAAATAAAAAACTTTTAAGAATTCTATAAGTTCTTTTATGTCATTCCAATCATTATCATCAAGTCTATATGTCATATTTGAATTATGAGTATTCCAAACCATTCGTAACAGTTTCCTATATTCATAAGCGACTTCAAGCATTTCAAATAAAGAATTCCATCTAGTACACACTGATTTTGGAATTTTTCTAGGTGGAAGATTAAATTCACGACAACGATTTTCAAAATCTCTACGTCTAGACTTAACTTGACATTTAAAAATAAAATGACATGCAGTTTCAACTTTTATGCAACCATCATTATACATTGTTATACCATCTCTAACAATTAAATTATATATGTATGCAGCACACCTAATATGAAAACCATCAATATAAACAGGGTAAAGAGACAGTTTTAGTATTTCAACAGCAGATGTATTATTAGAAGCATTATCTAAGGTGACACTAATTATTTTATCACAAATTCCATAGTTTTGTAAAACATCTATAATTGTTTGAGCTATATAACTACCGATTTTATGCATTTCACAACATTTATAACCTAAAATTCTTTTTTGCATAATTCAATTTTCATCTATCCAATGTGCAGTAATAGTGAAATAATCATTACCATTTACACTACGGCCCATATCAAAAGTAATAGCTATTTTACAATTATTATAATAAAATAAACAACGAAGATATTGAAAATGTTGAGCTTGATAATCAAAGATAGCCTTTTTAATTGTATTTCTAGTAAAACCTTTAAAATGTGGATTATACACAATTTAAATATAATGAATAAAACCGGGATTTTCAGCAAAACTAAATGGCAAACCCATAACAATAATCAGTTTAGCTAATTCTTCAAGATCTTTTTCTCTACTATATGACCGTTGTATACTAGAGCTAGAAACATTAGAATGATTTAATTGTGTTTGGACCATATTAGAGCCCCCTACTCCTACAGTTTCATGAAAGGTGGTACCATTCTTTTTAGCTTCAGCTACAACTTTAGCATGTAAAAATCCATTTTTACAATATGACATTAAACGATTACTCAAATGTCCCGTCCACCCTGTTTTCCTACAGTTTTATGATTCATTATATGTTTACATATATTACAAATAGCTTGTGTTTTATCTTCATTCTGAGTCATAAATTGCCACACAACTGATTTTTTAGCACGTTCTACCTTAGACCTAGGATGTACGGGGGGAACGGGAGCAGGACAACGAAAGGGAGTGAGACTAGGAGCAGGAGGGGAAGAGGGACTAGGAGTGAGAGTAGTAGTCGTAACTGGCTCAGTTTCATCATCATCATCATATTCATCATCATCATTATCAACATTATCAATATAATCATTAACATTATCATGTTCATCATCTTCAGGTAATTCCTCATCAAAATTACCAAACCTTCTTTGTAAATGTTCATGATAAGGATCTAATCCACTATTACTATCAATATTAAAAATAGTTTCATTAACATGCGTATAATCTTCCGTATTTATTATTAATTGAGAAGATTTTCTACTTTTAGATTTAGAAGTACTACCGGGTTTTTTATTTTTCTTGAATCTTGAGTTCCATGAATTAGTGATTGAATCAACTGTGGGTTTTTTTACCCTTGTCAACATTATTTTTACCGAAATCCATATTCAAATATAAAAAGTGAGTAAATTATATATAATATGAAAATGTAATGCAAAGTTGTAAACAAATAATTAACTAAATAAGTAGAGACTAGAGACTAATTACTCACAAAATAAATAATTAAATGCAAACAAATAAATAACTAAATGAAAAGTGAGTTGGAACGAATGTACCAAACGTCTACTTAAAAAAGTAGACGTTTATGACTGAAAGCCGAAAATTGAAAGTTGAATTTTGAAGCTCCAAATTCAATTTTCAAAGATCAAATTCGTAATTTTAACGATAATAAGAGATTAGTGAGTAGAGACTTGAGTGAGACTTTTGAGAGTTGTTGAGAGAGTAGAAGATAATATTTTTGTGAGTGAAAAGAATGAACGATTTGGAGTATTTATAGGTAAAAAAAAAGGGATGAAAATGTAGTTTTTAGAATGTTGGGGTATTAAAAAAAGTTTGGGGGTGAGGGGGTAGGGGGTGAAAGAACCGTTGGTGGGGCCCAAAACCCGTTCCCCAACAACCTTCCAACGGCTAATTTTTTGCAATTTTAAAAAAAATGAACTGAACCGGATCAGGACAAATCGGGACCGAAACTGATATTTATCGGACCGGGACTAACTGGTAAATCCCAATTTTCGTCCCGTTACCCCTCCCGGACCCCCTAGACACAGGCCCTAACCGATACAAGATGGAACGGTACCAGAACCGACACCTCCCAATTCCGTTGCCAGCCATAAATAGAAGTGATTTGCCTCAATCAGAAAGATTTACATACACCTCCAAATTTAGCAGAATCGTTTTATCTTCAAGTATAAGGCATTATAGTCCATACACAACTTTTACATTTAATGATCGATAAACAAAGATGACAATTTATTCTAACCGTACTGAAATATAAAGGTGAAACTAATGAGAAACACGTTGAATAAAAGCACATGAAGATCCTAATTTCTTTAGGAGGACACCAATGACCAAAAATATTTATCAACGTATCCATTATTCATTTAGTCAGTGCCAATTTCTGAAAAAGAGATATGTACATTTAAAGGTAATCCAGCTTTCGCTAGCTTCTTGTTTGTTTTATTTTTGTTAAGTTCCAAGATGGTTGGATTTTCAGTTCATTCAATTTAGCCAACATGAAATGGAAAATATAAGTGAACAAAGAAGCTTTAAAACACCTTGAAGGCTTAATAGAGCACTAATGATCGAGAAAAAGAAAAATGAAGAACAATTATATATACTGGTAGCAGAATGTAACTCCTGAAGGTCAGTCCCACAAAAGGGATTATCTCACATAAGATTCTACATTCAAAAATTATAGCAAATGCTCTGAAATAAAAATATCGACAACATACATAATTTGATCACGGACAGAGTTGAATATGAGCAAGTATAATACTATGCCAAGAAAAAAATGAAACAAACTGTCACAATCAAATTAGAGAAGATGAAGCATAGTTAAGGAGTATCATTATTTAGATCGTAGACCAGAAATCTATGAACTTACCTGTGAAAATTGGAGAAATTGAGTAGATTTTTTTTTAATATGAAGTTTCTATGCCCATCCCAGCATATCGTGTTTGCAATCATCTCATTTCTAATGTGTTGTAACTTTTTCAAAAGATTGTGATTTTCCGGATAAATTGTGAATTTTACAAAGGATTGTGACTTTTCCAAAAGAGTTATGAATTTTTCAAAGGATTGTCACTATTTCGAAGAGTCGTGACTTTTCAGTCAAGGCACGATAAACACATGTTCATACTATCATTTGTTGGCTATAGATAGAGAGATTTCCTCTCATTTTTCAACCACAAAAATTTTCTAATATTTTGTCTTCTTTTTCTAACACTTTAAAAAAATTCGTGTAATTTATTGTCGTTGAGTGAGTTTGAAGGTCAGTGGAATTTGAGGTACAACTATTCTGATGAAGTAAATTATTCTATCCTAAGAGAATATATTCAAGAACCTCGAGTACTTGAGGGAAATAACTTTTATTGGTATAATAATCGTTTTTCTTGTTTTTCTTAATATATACAGTGGTGCGTAATGTTTCAATTATGAAGATAACGTGAAGTAGTCTAAATTCATTTATTTTTGTTAACAATTTTTCATGTGATGCATTTATATGCTTATAAATTTTTTTATTGAACTTCTCATGAGTTAGAGAATTATCATGAGTTGTTTTATTGATGCTCAAGACATAAGAATGACTTTATTTACAATGTTATTTATGTGATTGAGATTGTCATGAAATTTGTTTCAAAATAGTTATTACTGTATAAACATTTTCCTTTAATTTTACTTATTTACTTTTCAAAAAAAAATTATGTATTCTAATTGAAGAAAAATTCATATGATTTACGATGACACCAAGTTGAAGGGTGTATTAGTTTAATTTTATTTAATTGCTAAAAAAATTTTATATAAATATTTTTATTATATGCAAATCTTTATATATAGATATATATTTGGATAGATATTTGTTTAAATTAAAGTATTATATATGTCATGAAAGTATCATCATGTTAACAAGATCTTCTATCTTCAAAATAAACTATTTGTAAATGTTTTGATTTCTTCTCTTCTTTTTTATTTTTATTTTTAAAAAATCTAATAGCAAATAGAAAAATATGTGAATCATTTAAAATTTATCATTTGCAAAAGTAAATTTATATTAAGTAATATGGAATAAAAATTCAACACACGGGAAGTTTTAAAGTGTGAAATTAGATTACCATATTGCCCTTAAACTAATTTAAAATCTAATTAACTATCTAAATAACAATAAAATTAATTAGAAGTCCTATTTATTTAAGTAAATGAAGAATTAATAAGAAATTCAACTATTACACTTTAATTCTTCAGTTATGGCAGTTATTACTAATTATTGCAAATATTATTCACATCCTTTTACATTCTTTAGTTATAACATTATGAATTTCATTAGTTATCAGATTAATTATTTATATCTTTCATTTTTCTTTATATTAAGTTTTTGCCCTATAACTTTTCACATTCTTATACCATCCCTATATTACCCGATAACACAATGTTGTTATTGACTCTTGAACGAATCATGTCTGGTTAAATAAATTAAAAATTATTTACAAGAATATAGAAGATATCTTTGTTGGGTGTAAGGTAAACATGTGAATATATATATATATATATATATATATATAATTTCACAAATTAAATATATATTTTTATGTTTAATTTTGAGTTTATTAATGAAAAAATATGAAAAGTCAAATAATTATCTTTGATTTATGTACACATTCAATCAAGAAGGCAAATATGAGAACTAACAATAAGAATATCATCTATAATTACCTTATAAAATAAAAATTAACGTACAGAAAAATAGTTCTAAAAAATAAAATGTAGTTTTTTTCTTCACATGTTTTATGACATCCAAAAAATTTAATCAAATACTTTAAATTTTAAATATGTATACTACTATGCGTGAAATACATGTGTGTTGCATGTGTTCAAGAACTAGTAATATAATGTGTTGTCTAGCAATTATAAATATTCTTGGGCAAGTGGCCAAATATGTAACTTCACCATGCAACATACAGTCCTGATGTGGAAGGTTTCTTCCTTTCTTATATGGGCTTAGAGCTCAACTCAATAGGGCTTCAGGGGTCGAAAAGCACACTTACTGGCCACTTCTCAACTATTTCGTAACATTTCTACACACCATTGATTGTGTATTTCTCAAATTAAAAAGTGATAGTTTAGGTATGAAACTCACGCTCTCAATAATTTAGGTATGAAACTAAAAAAAAAAGTAATAATTTAGGTGCGGTTTTAACACTTTTATCTCTTTACTTTTTCCTAAGAAGCACATTCACTACAAAAAGTACCACCAGATACAAGAGTAATTCATGAATATCAAGGAAGCATAATAACATGTAGTCCAAAAAATGCAAAAAGATGCTGCCTAAGCAGGTGTTAACATATACAACCACAAATGTTCCATATTATTTTTCCATTTGTTTGAACAATAACTAGTCAAACTCATACAATAATCAAAAAGTAAATACCACTAAAACCAACCTATGATGCAATATTACTTTTAAGTCGAATGCTCTGTAGATTTAACAATAAACGCACTTTGTTATTATAAGATCCATAACAAGCCATTTACTAGCACCAAAATTGGCATTGGATCAACAGCTGAGACAAGTGTCCTGACCACCAACACTCTCCCCCTGCAAAACAGATTCAAGCAAATGTTTGGCTCATATCAGTAAAATCTAGGATGAGAAGAAATAAGAAACGAGAATATATGTCAAAGCATCAAAGAAGACCAAAGGTTGAACCACCTCCAGGATCTATCAGGTTGTCCCATATTCACCTGTGAATTTTAGTAATTTCAAAACAATTAAGAACTTAATACATTTTTTAAAATAACCGTGGTGTCCAGGCACCTAGCATGGACAAATGGAAAGAAACCACCTAGCACTTTTGCCTAAGTTAAGTTGCTCAGGGACAATAGTTTCGTAAGTTGCATTTTTATTTTTTTTTATAACTTTGGAAACGGACAGGGAAAATCTCAATCCAGAGAACACCACCAAAGCTCACACAACCAGACAGGAAGGGAAGAATGCAGTGACCAGTGGGGAAGTAAGAGGGTGTGGGTGGAGGGCATTAGAAAGTTAGCAGCTGCGCCCAGGCTTGATATTGAGATTTTTTTGGGTGTACATCTAAGCAATATTAAGGAGTTCACTCCTTTCCATTTCCAAGTCTACTCTTGAAAAAAAAATGACAACAAGGGCTCCCTTGAGGACGGGCGATACAAGAACCAATCATCTCCTAGCTGAAAACTTGTTAAACAAGAGGCCAACATATGTTAGCTCATGCTTCATGTGCAAATGCTCAGAACACATTTTTTCTTGTTGCATAAGTCATGTTGCAACCCGAATATGGAGGCGGTACTAAACTATGCTGCAGTACAAAGTGTGATTCCAATGACAGATGTGCTACACAGTTGAGCCTTAAAAATAAAAAGGGGGTGGGGGAGGAACTAAGGGCATAGGAGTGCTTCCCCAGTTCCCCTCCATATCTCATATGGGTTTACATTGGAAGGAGAGAGATTGGAGAGCTTTAGAGGGGCTAAGAGAATGACTTCATACATTTCCGTAAACTTTAAGTACACCCATGAGGCAGCTGTTGATATTTGATAATGTAAAGACAATATGTAGAGTTAATGTACTGGCAGATCAATACAATCCCCTAACTTCATCCAAGCAAAAACACACCAGAATTTACTAGGCAAGCAAATCCAACAAACTCCTCAACGCTTAGTGACAGTCACCAAAACTATTTTGAATGTATTATGAGTTAATGGTGTAAAATGTGGGCAAATTGATGACAAAAGATGGAAAAAAAACTTCAAAGCAATAATAATTCTAGCAGTCAACAAAAAGCTCTTAAGCATGTAATCTTAATATGAGTTTCTTTAACAACTTCCTCTCTATTGCCATGGTCCTTTTTTCCGTTTCTCTTCAACTATGCCTAAGCACCTTAAGATTTGTACCCATACATATCCAAGTAAGAAAGCAAACACAAAAGCAAAGGTGGCATCAACAACATTCACTACCAGCCTGTAGTTAAAAATTCGGGCAGACACCTTTTTCCCTTACTATCAAAATCAATACATCAAACTCTTCTACCCTCCCAAAAATATCAGCCCACAGGCAGATAATAACTCAAATTACACTACAAATCACTAGATATAATGATATGCCACAGCTCTCTCCTAACAATGTGAATACATCAGAGCAGATTAAGATACCAGTGAGATCCCGTCTAAAAAACCATCACACATAAGTGAAAAATAACAGAGCCAGATCTCTAATTCCTTCATCAAGTATCAAAACTTTCTTAAGCTCTTCTCCAAAAACTCCTCTGTAAGAAACTTCTCTTTTTCTTTTAATTTGTTCAACTTGAATCAGAAACTAAAATACAAGTGAACATTATAAAAGATATGAAAACAAGCTTTCTCTTTTTTTGAGAAGGGATATGAAACAAACTAATTCTAAAACAACAACCCTCCCTTGAAACATAAGCAGTAGCTTCCAAATAACCAAGACACAGAGATAACAATATCAGAAGAAGCTAAGCACCAATTCCATATTATTCATGCCCACTCTATCATCCCATTAACATCAAAAGATGAAACTTTTCCACACCCTAATATTAGCACAAAACCAGAAACACACTCAAATTACGGACCCTAAAGCTCTCTCACAACAACAATAACACATCAGCTAACTAAACTACCTAGAAGATCCCACCAAACGTAGAAGAAAGTAATTGTACAACAAGAAACCCAGTGTAATCCTGCAGAAAAAAACCATGCAATTACAACAAATCCAGTGTAATCCCACAAAAGGAAACCATTGTACACAAGCAAAATCAACAGCAAATTCCAATCATAAGGATCCTTCATATTCTTCTTATGTCTAAGTATAGAAGTTCTCATAATCGCTACCTACCCAGAAAGTTGACCATGTTTTTCATAAAAAAGAAAGTAACATTAAAACATAAAATATATATGATATCCATAATAACAACAACCCCAGAATAAGCGCAGTAGCATTAACTTCCAGATAAACCAAGAAACATATGATAAAAGATTACATCACCAGAAACAAAATAAACTAAAAGTGGGTTCGATATTATTCATATGATGCCCACCACCACAAAACTATTATCAACCATAAAAATCCACTCAACTAATTTGTAGATCCCAGTTAGTATAGTGTTTTTGAAGGAAAACATTTATCCAGAAAGATAACCATGAAACATAACAAAACCTTGGCCACACTGATTAGAAATTAATACTTGTTCACAATACATAAGAAATTCAAATAATAAAGAAAATAACATTAACTAACCTGAAAATTAAATCATCTCTTGAACTCATTTAAACTCAAAGGTAGGCGGTATAGGAGCATCAAAGCTCTCTAAAACCTGTGTCTTGCTACCACCACCTGTCGCTGTCTCCTCCTTCTTTCCACCACCAAAAAGTCCTCCAAACCAGGAAGAAGAGGACGGTGCTGATGATTCTGCCATCATACCATCAATACTTACTGGAGCTTGACCAGGAAGCTGCCCCGTTGGTTGACCAGGCAGCTGCCCAGGTGGATATCCAGGCACTCCAGGGACATTTGGTAGTGGCTCCTCCATGGGTGGGAAGTTCTGGGGAGCACTCATGACTTTATTTAACATAATTCCAGCTCCCTCTATCAACGCAAGTAAAACTCCACCAAACAGTGCTGATCTAGAAGCAGCACCTAGTCCCTGCCGCATCTGTAGAAAGCCACCAGTTGCTGCACCAGCAATAATAGAGTTCCAAGGATCTTCTTTCTGCCGGAGATAAACCATTGTACAATCAAATGAGGAGAAAAGCCCACCCCACACAGCAAAACTACCACCAATACGAGGAGCATTCATGCGCACTGCCTGTGTACCACCAATCAAGCGCTCACCTTTTGGTGAGTTGTATATACCTTTTAAGAAGTGGAAGGCTGAACCTCCAACAGCACCCATACCAAATGCACCGCCAACATCATCAAGTATACGGTCAGGGCAAGGTTCACGAGAAGTCTCTGGCGTTCCCATTGTTACAGGGGACAAGCACTGACTAGGAAGAAAAAGGTTAAAGGTATGACACCAACAAAGCAGGCCTGCTTTTACTTTCCAAGGAAGTGATTGGTTTGATTTGATAAATTGACCTGCATCAAAACATTATCATCAAACTGCATCATCAATTTGAGCAACACCCTTTTTTCCAGGAGCCGTAAAGTGAAAATCATAACGACTGGAAACAAAAGAACCACCAACATGGACACAAACTTTGCATTCAATAACAATAACATTCTTTTCCTATAGCTCTCTGAATCAGAACTCGGCTCAAGTAACAAAGTAAACTCACTTTATATAAAGTGGTTGATAACTATTTTTTCAATCAAGGGAAGAAGGTTAATAACTTCTTCTCGGATACTTATCAACTTGCCATTTCTTCATAAGCATATCTAGAGGTTCCCTGCAAACATGTACCGACATGACAGATAATACTTGGACCAGACA
The DNA here is from genome assembly GCF_000226075.1 of Solanum tuberosum. Classification (NCBI taxonomy): domain Eukaryota; kingdom Viridiplantae; phylum Streptophyta; class Magnoliopsida; order Solanales; family Solanaceae; genus Solanum; species Solanum tuberosum. The sequence continues at coordinate 932,766 of NW_006239137.1, read as the reverse complement.
ACTTAACAAACTTCTACATCACTCTTAGACCAGAAATATTTACAACAGAAAAACACTTCAGTAAACTAAAGAACCCTAGCTATAAACTTAGATATAAATAAATAGGATTCTTGAAAGTTGAAACAAATACCATTTGTTTGATAAAACCTTGACCGTACATCTCAACAACAAAAACCTTTTCTTTTTTTTTCAATAAGAACACCTCCCTCCTTCCTCAACAAAAAAAAGGAAACATACTCGCCAAGAGTGTATCCCGGTAGTCAACAAAGTGGGTTCAGACCTATGAGTTCTCAGGTTCAAATCCCAGCGCAAACAAAAAACACTAGGCAATTTCTCCGCTTCGGTAGACAGAGTTATCTGGTAGCGGATGCCACAGTTATAAAAAAAAAAAAAAAACAGATACAAACCCAAATAAGCAAGAAAGCAAAACTTCTGCTACCCAAGCTGTGATCTTAATTGATCAATAAATCAACTACACCTCAATCCTAAATTAGTTGGGTCCGCTATACAAAAACACTGCTACCACTTCACCATAGAGTTAAAACTATTTTAACTGACAACAATTTTCTTCATTATCCAGGTCTAAAACCATCTATACTTGGTGAAACTCACATAAAAAAGGTCAATAAAGGTGATGTGAGGTAATAAGGTAGCGGACACCATGATTATAAAAAAATACAAAACTAAATAAGCAAGAAACCACAACTTCCACCTACAAAAGCTGAAATCTTTAATTGATCAATCTATCAACTACACCTCATTCCCAAATTAGTTGAGCAGCTATACAAAATACACTGCATCACTTCATCATAGTTAAGACTTATTTGTCTCGGGTTTTTAACTTACCCCAATATTCATCATTATCAGGGACTAAAACAGGTTATACATCACGAAACTATCATTAAAAAGGCAAAACAAAATTGATGCGAGGTAATAAGGTAGCAGACCCACAATTATTTTTTCAATAAATAAAGATACAAACCAAAATTAGCAATAACCGACAACTTCCACAACAAAAGCTGAAATCCTTAATTGATCAATCCATCAACTACACCTCAATCCCAAATTAGTTTGCGTCAGCTATACAAAATACTCATGCATCAATTCATCATAGTTACCGGGTTTTAACCAAGGCTTAGCTACCTGGTTCTAAAACAGGATAAAAATCGCGAAACTAACATAAAAAGGTGAAAAAATTTCAGATCTTAACCGATTAAATTCGTTTTTTTTCAACAAAGCATCTGAGAGCTGAATACTGTAAGCAAAGTTTAACATAAACACCAAGATGAGTTCGAAGAAAGAGATTTTTACCTTGACGGAGAGGCAGTGGCACCGACCGACCGACTCCAGGTGAGAGACGCAGAAAGGGAAAAGAAGCTGGAAAACCTAAGAATTAGTAAAAGAGGGCTTTTTGACCCGAATTTAAATGGGTAATACCCGATAATCATGCGGGTTATAACACAGTGAAGAATTTGTGTTTATTTGGTTTTTTCTTGTTGCTTACTCTATTATTTTTAAAAAAAGTTTTTCTTGTTGCCTACTCTATTATTTTTTTTTAAAATGAAGCTCAACACAAAATATTTATCTTTTTCTAAGTAAACGTTATGTTGCACAAAATTAATGTTTAATTATTTTTTAATATTTAAGATTTTAAAGTTATTTAGAGTCTGAGTATTAAATATTTCTTTATTTAAAGCGGATATAAGAACTCCTAATTTAAATTTTATATATAATAGAATAAAAGGTTTGTTTGGATAATAATCCTTTACTCATTTGAATTGTATAAAGTATGACTCAACTCTCTAGGTAAGGTTTGCATACATATTATTCTTTTTAAACTCCAATTTGTTATTGTTATTATAAAGTAATTATGTTCTCTTTTTTATTAGCAGGTTAAAATAGTTGATTGAATAAAAATAGGTGGTGAAATTGATTTTGTAAAAACTGAGCAACATTTTGTGTTATTGAGTCCTTAGTTTGATGTTAAATTTACAACCAAATATTCAACATTAATTAATTGAATTAGACACACTCCCATTGTTCATAACTTAATTGATCTGTCAAATTCACAACCTTTAATTTGTAAACTGAATTTATTTAAAGCAGCCAACATCTGTTGTCAATTCTTTAACTAAAGTACCAAATTTTGTAACAATCTATATTGTAGATCCATAAAAAACCAAACATTTTTCTCCAACAATAAAGTGTTGGGATCAAAGATATTTTTAGCAGAGTGTGATATTTATATTATCCGCTTAAGGTCAAAATCGAATGATTTTATTTTTTTTCTCAAAAAGATACATCTTATAAGTAGCTTCTTCTTTTTTAACTTTTCATGTGAGACTTTGTTCACGTACACCCAGGGGCAGAGCCACATAGGCTCCAGGGTGTCCAATCGAAAAATTATACTATAAATACACGTAAAATTTTGACTTTATATTCGTATATATAGAATTTGGACCCCCTGAAATAACAAAGTGATGCGCAGTGGAGTTGGCAATAGCCTGTGCAATCCTACTTTTTGTCCCAGTTCGATTCCCCGCAAGGATGTTTTCTTTTTCTATAATTATTTTGACTTCTTGAAATCAATTAAGTAAATAAACATGCGTAATTTTAACATAGAAGTTCAATAGCCTGGTGGTTAATAGTATCATGAAAGTCTCCAAGACCCAAGTTCGAATCCCTCCTCTACTAACTATTATTTTCAATTAAAATTAAATTATTTTAATACATTTTCCTTGTAGAATAAGATTTCCTTAAATTTTTAATACTTTTCCCTTATGGAATAAGGTTTTCTTTCTCTATAAATAGGAGACTCATTTACCCAAATATCACAATATTATTAAGAATAGAATCTCAATAATTCTCTCTCTGTTTTTTCTTCTCGTTCTCTTATTTTATAACAAAAATAACCAACTTAATATTTTAGTTTCAAGTTTCAATAGACATGACGAATTATTATAATAGAGTACCAAAAAAAATTTGACTTCTCGAAGTCAAACCAAATAAAAGAAAGAACGGTAAGATCAATTAGAGATGTTGTCACATTCTTCTCAAAAAAACAAAGCATTGATTTAAATACTCTAAAAATGACTTGCAAAATCGAATGGATGATGTAGTTTTTAGACGGTTGTATTGTGCCTTATGTAGAAAAGAAAGTATTTCGTACTATTTCTAATGAGTCTATTATAAAAACGTTTCAGGATATGAAACCTCGTCGAGTACAATTGTAATAATATATTTAAATTATGTTTTCAATAGTAATTTATTTTCTTTATGTTAGTTTTGAATTATACACTTGTAATTTTATTAAAAATATTCCTATATTTAATTAAATATTCCTTAACTTGATTATTCGTTTTGGTAATTTAAATCGTCGTTTTTTTTTAAAAAAATTACTATTAAAAGTTTGGACACCCTTCATTAAATTCCTGGCTACGCCACTGCGTACACCCAGTAACTAAGTCTCATGCCGTCCATCACCATTCATAGACTAATTTGAAGATTAGTTGTGTGTTACTTCTTTGTGTGTCTCGGATAAAGATAGTAAATCAGTTCATGAACTGAAAAATGATAGTAAGTCATACTCATGCCATTACTATGCCATATCCTTACTCATTACACCAAAACATTGGCTCTAACACTAATAGTTGGGCTCAAACAACCCAAAAATATTCGTAGCATGGTGTGATATTGTCTACTTACAGTCAATTCTAGGGGTGTATGGTACGGTTCGGTCGGTTACTTTTAAAAAATTATACCATCCAAATTTTTTGGGTATTTTATAATATATAATCAATTTTTTGTGATATTTTCTACTTACAGTCAATTCTCTTCGGTATTTGTACGATTCGGTTAATTTTTGGGTCTTTTACTTTTAAAATATCACTTCAAAATATACTACTATTAAAATATATTTTTCACAAATATATTCTTGAAGAAGCACTTTAATGCTTCACCAAGAAGACAAGAATGTAAAACCTTGTTGTCGTATTGTTTGATCTTAAACATTTAATAGAAGTGTTTGCATAGGTTTTGTTGTATTGTTTGATAGAAAATCTATTACAATATCATTTAATTTTAAACCTAATAAGTAAAGGCTAATTAAAGAGCAAAGACCCAAAGTCGTCTAGTCAACAAAGGCATAGGACCTAGGTTATATTTATATTTGAAAAATGTTATAAATATATTTATATATTAAATTTAACATATTGTTAATGAATTTAACATATTCTTAATATATAAAATATATTTACATACATGTAAGGTTATTTGATTCGGTTCGATATTTTTTTGATTTTTTTCATAAATTAAAAAGACCACATCAATTGTTCGAGGCGGTTATACACTTAAATAAAGTCTATGGTTTTATTGTAACAATAACATAAATCGATTCGATTCGATTAAATTCGATCGGTTTTTATATTCTTTTGAAATCCCTAGTCAAATCCAACATAAAATTCCAAATTATATATAGTCTATATATTTATTTTGTGAGCAACAAGGATGTAGTTTACCCAAAGTTATTGTACTTCTGAGCAGAAAAACATGGACATGAGAGTTTCTTACAAAGCTCATTGTTTGGTTTTGTCATCTCAATAAGTAGGGTTACATCAATCTAGTGCTTCAATTCTCCAAATGCTTAGGTTATTTGGTGGAGTGTATAAGTATAGTACTAAATAACGTGTGTTAATAATATTGAGATTATTTCTTATCCCACTATTTGGTTTGGTGTTCTAAGAGTAGTTTGTCTTTAACCATTATCCATGTATTAGTAGCACTCATTTAGCTACTATCATGGTTTGTTATGTATTATTTATACACCATATTGTTTGAGTTTTGCCCTAATTTTCTTACCATATTTGAGTTTTACTTTTTTCATAAAGGAAAGTCAAAGTATTACCATAATTCCTTTTACTTTTCTTGAAAGAAAAATATAATTCCTTTTCATATTTTGTTATTCTTTCTTTAGGGAAAAAGTTTGGAGATCTATAAATTGAAGATCATATTCTCATAGAATAACACAATAGAATCTACAATGTAGTCGTTTAGAGACTTTTGTTTTGGGGAGATTTTCTCTCTACAAATTTTATGCTTACAATTAGTTTTTAAAATTATGTAGGAAATTGGTCATATCATATAATATATATATTTTTAGTATAATTTTATGTGTCATCTAATTTATCGGCATATGATTTGCAATTGTAAGCATCCGCATAATGTCATAATTACTTCCAAACCCAACAAGATTTTTCGGGGGTGCGGAATTGCTTTATTAAATTTTATTTGACCTTTTGGTAGTGTAGTAGATGAGAAATTCATGACATTTGTGGTAGGGGGTAGTGTGGTAGGTGAGGAATTCATCTTAAAAGATTTTATTATAATATTCTTTTTTTTATGGTAAAATGTAATAATACTTATTGTAATATTCTTTTTGATAGTTGTTTTAATCTGAATATTTCTTTAAATATTATTTGTGATGTATTCTAGATATAACATATCTTGGGTTCTTTGGTACATATATAAGTTTTCCTCTATCAATTGTTCTAATAGTTTTATATTTTTCATAGATTCTGTCCAATATTGTAAATATTTGTAGTTCATTTTAATCTGAATTTATTTCTAAATCATACCATTCTATTCTTTTGAAGTCTAAATCATGTAGGTTTATTTCATACCATTGTTGATTTAATATATCTTCTGATTCGTCATCATTAAATGTGTTTTCCCATATTATTCTCCTTAATTCAATTATTTCTATATCTTTAAGTATATATAAGATTAAAGTTTCGTAGTTTTTTATCATTTCATCATGCATGTATGTAGTCATGTTCGTTGTTATGCAGGTTTTTTATTTTCAATTATTCCTTCCTATCATATTCATAATTGATTAAATTCATATTAGATTATTATGAACTAGATTATCTGTTTATCATGTTCTCCTGTCACTACTAGCATCGTACTTTAGCGGATACTTCCTTCTTATCAGCGCCTCAACTTAGTTTACTCCCCTAAACGGCTTTCCTCACCTACCGGTTTCAACATTATGATGGCATAGTATAGAATTTTTCTCCCTGTTTCCAGTGTGCTAATAAACTAGAAATCATGATTCAAATAATTCTAATACATAATAACTAACATAAATTTATTCAATCATATATATGATATTCAGGAATATATGAAATTAGTTCCGCATATATTTTGAACAATATACCTTTGCTTCTTGCTTATTCATGCTATCTGAAATATCTGATTGGATTTCAGATTTATCCATTAACTTTAAAGTATTTAGTATCTTGAGAGAGAGTGATTTTTATAATCTAAGTTTGAGAGAGTTTTTTGAAATATTTGAGAGAGTGTTTATGAAAGTGCGTTTATTCAAGTCTGTCCCTTTATGTTACATGTTCTTTCCTTTATATAGGAAGGAAATCCTATTTACTGCACTTACGAATTCTATCCTATCTTTATAATAGTGCACGTACTATACTACTTACTTTTACACTTGTCCTATTAATAATGCACACCACCTACCATACTTTACACTTGTCCATACTACTTATTAATGCCTACCTACCACACTTACCCACTTTACACTTGTCTACTTACTATTCTACTTTGCTTTGTCCTTACACACCTATCATTTTCTACTTTACTTTACATTGTCCGTTACTTTACAATAATTTACACAATAAGTCACAAACTTTATCTTTCCACTATTTACTTTATGACTTTTCATAACTTATCTTCATAACTTGTCTTCTTGTCTTTTCTTCTATCTTGTTTTTGCTTTTGCTTTTTGTATCATTCTAGCTGGACATCTTGTATCACATTATCTTCTCCGTTGCATTTTGAACATATATGATC
>NW_006239137.1:922855-923024 GCF_000226075.1 Solanum tuberosum | reverse complement strand
AGTTCCTCACCTACCAAAAATGGTACACCTACCAAAAATACCACAAATACCATGAATTCCTCACCTACCACACTACCAAAAATGTCATGAACTCCATGAATTCCGCACCCCAAGGAAAAGAATTAGACCTAAGCGTAGCAAAAATATTCGAAATACCAACAATAAGAAA
>NW_006239137.1:901267-922537 GCF_000226075.1 Solanum tuberosum | reverse complement strand
TGGCTACAAAACTTATCAGATGAAAGTTTAAAAACTCTAAGAAGTAATAAAAAATCTAATGGTGAATTAGCTACTACAACTATGGAAATATTATATAAATACGAAGTAGCTATAAGAAATGAATTTAGTAGTATGACGACAGAAGTAGAAGAACAAAATAAAGAAAAAATCATAAACCGGAATCTAATGACAAAATTAGCAATATGTAATATGTGTTATATAGATGAATATACATGTGCATTTAGAGAATACTATTAAATCTTCATTATCGATTGATTGCAAATTGATATGAACCGCTTTGAACATGTCTTCAACCTCATTGAACCATTGGATTTAGTCGAATGAAGTAGGCGTTATGCGGAAGCTTACAATTGCAAATTACATGATGATAAATTAAACGACACATAAAACTATACTAAAAGAAACATATATTATTATATGATTTGGCGAATTGACCCACATAATTTAAAACTAATATTAAACATAGAAACTGTAGAGAGAAAAATCTCCCCATAAGCAAAACTCTTAAACAACTATTTATTGTTGATAATCTTGTATGGGAAGAGGAGTCTTTAATTTATAGAGTTCCAAATTTTTCCTCCAAGGAAGGAATAACCCAAATATGAAAGAAAATTATATTTTCCTTTCAGGAAAAGTTAAAGCATTTATGGTAATACTTTGACTTTCCTTCGAGTGAAAAATAGAAAGAAAATCATGGCAAAACCCTAAATTCAAATATTGAATACATAAATTGAAAATCCTACCAAATGAAGGATTAAATAATATCACAACTAATACATAAATTTATTTTCTCTAATACATCATACAATCGACCCTTTAGAAACATAATAAATCAAAGTTACTTTAGTCATAACTCCTTATATTCTCAAAACAATGGAGAATCATATGGTTCCATTGTAATTGACACCATTTTAGATGACTATAGTGATGGAGGGGTTGTAAAATCAGAGAGCACTAATGTTTCTAAGAGATATGGATTAGATGGTACTGTTATTTTACTCAATATTGCTCTGTTTATAATATTATATCAGTTTTAATTTATTTGTCTTACTTTCTCTTTTAGTTCGTTTCAAAAAAAATATCTCTTTTCTTTTTTGACAACTCTTTAATTCTTACTTTCCAGGTAGGGGTGGGCATTCGGTATTCGATTCGGTATTTCTAAAGCTCGAGATTTATAATTCGATATTTGGTAGTTGAATGTAGATATCAAATACCAAACAGTCAAATTTCGGTTCGATAATTCGGTAATCGATAAATCAAAATTCGGTTCGAACAAATATTCGATAATACCATTGTCATGACCCAGGGGTACCCCCTAGATGTAACAAGGCGTACAAGACCCCGAGAGGCCTCACACAAGCCCGTTAGCATATCATAACATAAAGTAATAGAAATGAGCGGAAATTAAAACATTTTCCATAAACTCAAAGTCTTTTATAAAATGAAGCGGAAGTCTATTACACTTATCTCAAACCATCTAAAACATGAATATCTTTGGGACGCAACCCATACAATAGTTCTAAACATAAAATGAAAGATAAAGGAACATGTTGGTCAAATCCTCAAATGCTATGAGGACTCGCCAAAACCTCAATCATTGCTTCCACTAAGATCCTAGCCACGAGGGTGAAAGTCAATATCATCAGAACCTACATTTGATAAGAATATAGGCAAGAGTATGCGTCAGTACAAAACATACTAAATATGATAGCTGCATAAATCATCAACATATGCATTAGTCAACATAAGACATATACCATAATCATAAGAGATAACAACATAAGTCATAAGCATGGTTAATAAACTTAAATCATCATGACATAAAAGAATACTTCATAAGCAAACCTCAAAGCATACAAAGCCAAGTCATGGTTAATCATTCATTAATCTTACTCATCAAAGTAGACCACCTAGGGTTATCCTTCAAGCTCGTCACCTTTTATTCCCATCTTTATCTTATCATTCATAGAAAAGGTAAACACTCCTAGTCTCACATATTAAGGAAAGCAACTCTAGCAACAATCCAAGCTAATTATGCATTATATAATGACCATACCAAGTTCTAAAAAGCCGTTCTCAGAATATCATCATCTTTCACCCTCATTTGGTGCTAACCCAACCTAAGATCAATCTTAGAAAGGTAACTAACTCTTTGGAGTTGGTCAACACTTGAATTCATTTCTCTCACCTTAACTAGGTGGTATATAGAGGCATAACAAAAAATGCAACCTACCCATCCCAAGGATGACATCAACAAGCACATCAAATATCAAGGCCACAAATAGCATCACAAAAGATAAGATAGTATCGGAACCTAAGAAAGCATTAACATCACATAAAAAGGCTCTAAACATACCGGGATCCACATTTGGAGCACACTCATGGTCACCTTTAGCTTGGAGAGCACAAAATCGGTTTTGCTTAGGAGCATTGGAACCCGAACCTCTAGGATGAACTTACTTTCCCTCTATTCCTCTAGCCTTTGCCTTTGGACAATTTCTCATTTTTTGACCACTTTCACCACAACTAAAGCAACCCTCTATGTCGGCTAAACATTTACCCTCATAGCTTTTTCCACACGTAGCACAAGTAGGCCATAGGGATTCACTACTAATTCCTTGCGGTTTAGGGTTAGACACCCTATCTTCATTATACTTAGGAGCATTGGAAGAACCTTTCTCGATAAACCTTTGTCGATTTCTAGAACGATCATGTCCATCAGACTTATCATAGGAGGGATTATCATCATCCATTCTAGACTTTTTTTTTCTCCATAGATCTCCCTTTTAGCTTCTCCTCTTCAACTGTTGGCAATGAGTCATAAGACGAGCAATATCCATGTCATTAATGAGGATAGTCGTACGACACTCTTTCACTACTAGCTCAGACACACCCGACATAAACTTACTCATTCCCGACCTAGGGTCGGCCACTAGAGATGGAGCATACTTAGACAATTGAAAAACTTAAGAGCATATTTCTTCACACTCATATTTCCTTGGTGAAGGTTAAGAAACTCATGAAACTTTGCTTACCTCATCTCAAGGGGAAAGAACCTATCAAGAAATGTTGATTTAAACACTTCCCGCTCTACGGGACCCGTTTCTACTGGCCTTGCCTCTTTCTATTGATTGTACCATACTTGGGCAACACCTTTCAATTGATAAGCGGCCAATTCCGCCTTCTCTACCGAAGTCACTCCCATAATAGCTAACACCTTATAAACCTCATCCATGAACTCTTGAGGATCCTCCTAAACCTTTGAACCAAATAATTCTGGAGGGTTCATTCTAGTAAAGTCCCTCACTCTTGATGCCGTCATATTCACATTAAGGTTCACGGGGACTACCACCTCTTTATTAACTTGTGTCGTCATGGCTTGAGCCAATATTTTAAAAGCCGATCTAACCTCTACATTAGTCACATTCTAAGTCATAGGGTCAACCGGAGCTTGTGGAGGAGCTTCTTGATCCACATTGCCTTCCTCATTCCTTCTAGCATTAGCCCTTGTAGTAGCCATATGTTGAAGACCATCGGGTAAGGATTAGGAGAAAGACCTTATAGAGTTAAAATCTATGGCACGACTTAGAGTAATGAAAGAGTGAAGTTTCCTAAGCATCTTGTAGCCTCTCATTCATAAATGTGGTGTGCTTCATACTTATGAACAAGACTCTACTAGACGTGGTTTTGAGACGTCCTAGAATCATTCTAAACCTTGTACTTTAATACCAAATTTGTCATGACCCAGGGGTGCCCCTAGATGTAAAAAGGCGTACAAGACTCTGAGAGGCCTCATACAATCCCCTTAGCATATCACAACAAAAAGTAATAGAAATGAGCAAAAATTAAAACATTTTCCATAAACTCAAAGTCTTTAATAAAACGAAGCGAAAGTCTATTACACTTGTCTCAAACCATCTAAAACATGAATATCTTTGGGACGCATCCCATACAATAGTTCTAAAGATAAAATGAAAGATAAAGGAACATGGTGGTCAAATCCTCAAATGCTATGAGGACTCGCCAAAACCTCAATCCTTGCTTCTAATAAGATCCTAGCCACGGGGATGAATGTCAATATCGTCGGACCTTATATTTGATAAGAATTTAAGAAAGAGTATGAGTTAGTACAAAATGTACTAAATATGTAGCTAGCATAAATCATCAACATATGCATTAGTCAACATAAGACATGTACCATAATCATAAGAGATAACAACATAAGTCATAAGCATGGTTAATACACTTAAATCATCATGACATAAAAGAATACTTCATAAGACAACTTCAAAGCATACAAAGCCAAGTCATGGTTAATCTTTCATTAATCTTACTCATCAAAGTAGACCACCTTGGTTCATCCTTCAAGCTTATCACCTTTTATTCCCATCTTTAGATTATCATTCATACACAAGGGTAAACACTCCTAGTCACACATATCAAGGAAAGCAACTCTAGAAACAATACAAGCTAATCCTGCATTATACAAGCAAATCTCATAACAAAACATACTTACAATACTTCCTTGAAGTAACCATGATTCATCATAAACATGCTACCTTGATTAGGGACTTGTCCCTTCCTAGCTATTTTCATCATTCATGGAAGAGTACCTCTTTAGTACTCCAATACAATTCATTACACATGAATGGTTACAATTTACCAATTCAAGGCTACCAAGGAAAACCACCACATCATGCTAGACCAAGCTATCATGGAAGGAATACTCTCATGCAAGTCCAAGATATACAAGGAAGGGTACTATTTCTCAATCCAAGCTACTAATGACATGGTTTGGCCTAACAAGTCATGCTATCATGAAAGCATCCTATTATGCTAGTTCAAGCTAACCTTTGAAAGGGTATGATTGCTCAATCCAAGGCTATCCATGAGATCTTCTACTCAAGCTACCGTGCATGGTCTTGTCTTACCAAGTCAAGTTATTCATGAAGGATCTTATGTCACAACTTCAAGTTATCCTAGTTAACATGCTTGATTCATTTTAGGTGAGAAAACCTTTCAACCTAGAATCATTTTATGTGAGAAAACCTTTCACATTATACATTCATGCATTCATGGTATATATTATGTGGGTAAAGGCTTTCCACAACAATTCTATTTGCAATGCAACATTCAAGGTATAAACTTTACTCGCAAAGCCTCAACAATCATTGTTCATCATGCAAGCTTTACTCTAAAAGCCCTAATAATCATAAGTCATCATTCATGCTTTACTCTCAAAGCATTACATTTCATAAACATCATATATGCCTAGCTCTTAAGACAAGTTTAATCATAATCTCTCATATATGCTTTACTCTTAAGCAATTATAGTCATAATTCATCATATAGGCCCAACCTCAATCAAATCATAAATCATCATGTATACCTTAATATAATTCAATTCATGTCTATATGCTTAACTCTCAAGCAATATACTATATATATCATCAATCTTAGAAGATTACATCTAAATCCTCAATTTCTCCTTTCATGGCATAAAACTCATTTATATCAATTCATCTTTCTAGACATGGGTTAGGCATGGGTACATGTAATTTCATCCTAAAAACATGATTTACTAATAATTCAATCATAAACAATCATTATCCACTCAATTGGATCAATATTCATCATAACCCACAACATTTGAAAAAACCCTAACTAGAATTGGGGATTTCATCTTCACAATTGGGGAAAACTAGAGAACTCCATAGATGAAAGAAGTCCATGGAGGAAGAGCTATCATACCTTGATCACAAAGCCCACAAAAGCTTGAGGATTGGAGGCTTGACCTTGATCCTAGCTTCATACTCTTTCTTCTTCTTCAAGTTCTAGAGAGAGAAATATTTGAGAGGATGAACTTTGAGATTCTTTTGGGGTTTTTGAATAATGACTTAATTGGTGAGTTTAAAGGGTTAAAATAACTTATATAGGTGTACTAAGTCTAGGCAAAACTACCTCATTTTATTCTAACTTAAATGGGAATTACCCAAAATAGCCTTCACTAGGTAGCCTGCTCCCAGGTTTCACGTCCCTTCAAGGTGATTGTGGTCCCTTGACCAGTGGCTAGGACACCTTGTCTTGGCCTCCATGAGTTGAAGGAATCACCACGAGCCTTCCCACGAGTCGTGGTCTTCACCACTAGCCGTGAAGTGGCTCGTAAAGGTGAGCCCAACTTGAGGCAACCTTGGTGAGTTATTGCCTCACCACCACGGGTGGCACCACAGGGTGTGGTGGCCACCACGAGCCATCAAAGCAGTCGTGGTGATGGGCAGTGCTTTGGTAAGCCTTGGATAGCCTTGGCCCTTGCCTTTTTCCCTTGGCTCTTGCCCCTTGTCTTGGCTTGTCACCCTTATGCTTAGCCCTAGTTGGCATACTAAACTATGGGGTGTTACAATCATATTGAAGATAGAATCGAATATATGATGAATTTAATACTTTTTAAAAATTAAATTTAACCGGTAGGTGAATTTTTTATTGGTAAATATGCATAATAAAGAAAATCTAAAGCTAAAAATGTGATACAAAAGTAATGTTTAATAAAGAGAATTACTGAGAGTAGTTAAAAATTTAAAATAATTAAACTTTTATACTTTGAATCCATTAAAAGCAGTGAAACAGAACTAGGAACTGCTTAAACATGATTTTGTCTTAAAGTGAAAACAATCTAGTTACCACATCAACAAGATAATGACAAATCTAAGTGTTTCTTTTTTGCATTGTACATGTTCTCCTTCCCCCTATTCTTTATTCCATTTCTCAGAAAATCAAACTTGTTGTTCATCAAAATTTAGTCATAACAATGAAGAGAACCTGAAAAAAAAAAAAAAAAAAATAAAAAAAAAAAAAAATAAGACATATTTTTTATAAGTCCCAACTATATATGCTACATTATCAATCTCATTAAGCAAACTTCAAATCATGTTATTATATCAAAAAGAAAATATTTTATACCTCTTTTAAGACATGAGTAAATGAGTAATTATCTCGTTTAACTATTTCTTATTACAATGTTACAACTTTGATCAAAGAGGGGTGAAAGAGTTTTTGCAAAAACTATCTAGTAGTCAATCATTTCGCATATTATTGAGATTTTTACCTTTAACACTTAAGAAGAGAAAACTCCTACTAAAGTTTAATAATTTTATATGGTATCCTAAATCACCTTGACAGTAAGTCAAATTGTTAACAAAAGATAAATTATAGGATATAATAAGTTTGAAAGTACCTTAGTCAATGCGATTGGAAATCAAGAAAGATGAGATCTCATGAGTTATCTGTCATAGCTGAAAATAATATAAGGTATCATACAATTGAAGCAAGTAAAAGAAAATTAAATAGAAGCATAACACAAAAACATACCAAGTTCAAGTCGCATAAGATCATCAAAATCTTCTTCAACGTTAACGGGAAGAGGCTCACTTCGATACCAATCTTGAAGACACACAAGAGCTTGCACCAATTTCAGAGTCAAGCTCCTAAATGAATCAATAATACGATTTTCAATACTAATGCACATTCTGATGCCACACTAGAAATCAGTATTGCCAACATATCACGAGTCATCTCGGCAAGAACTTCGCATCTAGAAGCTGCATTTAACAAAATATTAAAATCATCATCATCAGTCTCTTGTTCTTTAACTAAAATACTTTTCTAAGTTTGTCTTACCATCCAAACCCATAGCATCTTGTTTTTATTCTTTTCATTTCAATTCTATTTCTTACTTTTGATGATTTAGTGCTAGATATATCAGATGTCTCACTCGATGAATTGGATAGAGAAGATCTATGTTGAGATGCGTTAGAGAATTTTGTTACATACTCTGCAAATAAAGATTTCATGTAAGTCTCCAATTCATCTTTTAGTTTACTCCCTTTTTCCTCTCCATACATATCCTCAAGTGCGTCTCCCGCATATGCTAGATTGTTACGAGGATCTAAAATTGAGGCTATAAAAAATAGCTTATTCATTTTTTCAGGAATACCCCAATACTTAACAAATTTTTCCTTCATCTTTTCTGCAATTTTTGCTAAAGCAGGATCATCATTTTCCATACATTTCTTTAAATGATTATGAAGCTCAACTATATCTTCAAAGTGAACATTCGAAGTGACATAGAGTGAACCAGAAACTTTCGACAGTTAGATCATAAAATATTTTAAGAAATATGACCATGTTTCTCACATTTTGCCAATCATCACTTTCAAGTCCACCTGTGACACTTCCATTAGCTTCACAAACATTAGTAGCAAGATAAATTGACAATCCACTATCATCAAGATCATACCTATCAAATATAATCTCAAAATGTTGTGCAGTATCCAACATCAAGTAGGTAGAATTCCACCTAGTAGGAACATCCAAACATAATGACTTCTTACATTCTATGTTTGTGAGTTCAAAACATTCCTGAAATTTTCTAATCCTTGCAGGAGATAGTCTGATATACAGAGGCGAACCCAGGATTTGAAAAATTCGGGTGCACCAATATTAAGCTAAAAAAAGTTATAATAAAAAGGTTCTACTTGGGATTGAATTGTGGTCATTTGGGTGGATTTGTTAGGTCATACCACTAGTACAAGCACCATTTCATACTTTTTGTGGAGGCACTATTAAAAATATTTAGTTTTTATCAGTTTCTCAAGATAGATATACATATATATACATGATTATTTCGGAAGTTAACGGGTGCACGTGCACCCGTACAATAGCATGTGGGTCCGCCTTTGCTAATATACTTCATTATTTGCCTAACACGTTTGATAGATGCACCAATTTCTTTCCTTTCATCCTGCACAATAAGATTGAGAAAGTGAGTCATACATCTCACATGAAGATGGTTACCAAATTTCATGGTAGATCCCCAATTAACAAATTGTTTGTGTAACTCTTTTACCATGACATCATTTGAAGAAGCATTATCTACCGTTATAGTGAAGTTTTTCTCCAATTTCCAATGAACAGAAATTTACTAACTGAACGGGTCATTTCATCACCCTTATGATTGAAAGTTGAAAATTGGTTTATGCAACACGCAATCACTATCAATAAAGTGCACCGTTAAACACATATAATTTATTCTTTGTAAAGAAGTCCATGTGTCTGTAGTTAGACAAACTCTTAGTGATGTTTCTTTGATAGAAGTTGAGTTTTTCTCATAAACTTCTTAAAACCTTCTTTTTCTATAAAACTAAAAGGAAGCTCATCAACAATTAACATCTCAACTAAACTCCTCATGGATACCTCTTGATTAAAACTCCAAACTATCCCATCACCTTTTTCACCTTGTATTAGAAAGTTCAAACACTTTTGACTAGAATTGGAACTGTCAACCTTATTTGGATTTTTATGACATATTTTTAAATGGTTATTCATTTTTAGTTGGAGCTTTAAGAGCTTTACCACAATACTTACACTTTGTTTTTATAGTTTCATCTTGCAAGAACTTCTCAAAATGCTGCCAAACAAGAGATCATGGATTTCCTCTTCATTGTGACTTGATTATTTTCTGGTATTAAATTGAGAGACTCAATAATAGATGTGCTATTACACGTAGCCCCGCCGATTGTTTGACTTGACTCATCTTCCATCTAAGCAAAATTTGTAAGAGAAAATCAATATGTTGTCTTAATTTTTTTTTTGAATTAAAGATTTGACGACGGAAGTAATAACATAATGAAGAGGAAATACATGGAAAAAAAACTATATATACTGCCCCTAGCGATGAGTTTAGATATAAGCTTAGAACTAATAGGAATATAAGATAAAATTGTTATCATACCTTGGCTACAAAGAAGATTGGTACCATAAACTGTAAAAGATTGAAATTTAAAATAGCCGAGATCTTGATTCTTGTGTCGCGTGAGTCTTAAAAGCATGATGATTGATGAATGATTTTTTGCCGTAAGTTATTACTTTGTAGGCTACGTTAACAGGTTATAAACTCCAAAGAATCAAAAGACTTTTGCCCTAAGCCTAGTACAAATTTTTTATATTTTATGCTATTATATGAGTATTATCTATTGGGCTAATTATATACATAATATATATGGGCTATAAACTTATAATAGCTATATGGGGTGGACCCTAATTTTTAATAAATAATTCGGTATTCAGGAAATACCAAATCGCAAATGGTATTGATGTCGCATACTAAACTCAAACTCGAATATCATAATTTTAAAATCTTACTCTCAAATACCATACCAAATACCGAATTATCGAATACCAAATTATCAAAACTTTGGTTCAATTCGGTAATTCAATTTTCGATATTTTATGCTCAGCCCTATTTCCAGGTGATATGTTGAGATCACAAGATTAAAAGACAGTTTAATACATTCTATCTATCTTAAGTTTAAGACCACAAGATTGGAAAATATTATTTACTTTCTTAAACTCGATATCAAATTTAAATCAGACAAACAAATTGAAATGGAGAAAGTATATATATTATCACGTGTATGAATGGTTGTTGAAACTTCCTCTTCTTGAAGAGTATATGTAACACCTCGGTCATAGAAAGAGCTAATTTTAGAAAAAACTAAATTCGAAAGAGCTAATTTGAGATTTGTGCAAGTTAGACTTCAATTGTGAGTTTTGGGTCAACTTCAAATGGCCATAACTTCCAGCACATGATGAGTTAGGTGGTCCATGAGAGATCAAATGAAAGATCTTTGAGTCCTCTTTCCAACATCGCCAATTTGCTAAATTTCATGTTCGGATGAGGAAGATATGCCCATTTTAGTTCAGCCTGTTCGATTAAGGAAATTAATCCGAATTAAGGAGGGGTATTTTGGTCTTTTTCTTACCCCATTAGCTTTATATGTTTTGGTTACCCAAATAGGGGTCTAAACTGATTGAGATCAGTTTTCACAATTCCTAAACACGCTTAGGATTTCAGAGAGAAGTTCAAGAAGAGGAAAAAGAGAAGTTCAAGCGTTCATTCAAGATTCTTGCGATCTTCGAGAAACTTCGCCAAGGATTTGATCCTTATGAGGTATGTAAGCTTTCAGAGTGATGAGTTCGTTCACCCTCACACCAATCATGAGTTTCTTGATTTAATTTTGTCCATGAAATTTGTGTATTGAAGTTTGATAAAGTGTAACGCTATCAAAGATACTTCATGCAATACTAAGCATCATCGATCGTTCAATGGGGTCGAGTCCCAAGGGAGTGGTTCGTACTCAAGAATCAATAGAAAAGTAAGAACATGCTCCAGTAAATAATAGCTAAAAACATTTACGAATAAAAGCATGGTTTAAATTTTAGGTGACATACGTGTCAAATATCAATAGGGGGTTTGTTCATATTATCAACTAAAACAACAAATAGCACGAAATTATGAATATGGAAACGAGATTCTTAGGATGTGATTGGATTATGGGCTAAGGTAAACAACCAGGTAATTGAAATTAATAGTAAACAACTGCAAATCAGTGAATAAGCTAGACTTTGGTGGGGGTAAACTTTCTCTCGAACAATTTACTCCGAATCAAATTAGTTTCTCTCGAACACCAATAAGCAACAATGAAGCACAACCTTCGCTTTAGTCCATTCGCTCTCTCGAGCTGAATGTGTAGAAAAGGGTTTTAGGGTTCACTTTTCTCGAGCTGAACCCATGACAACCATACCCACAGACCATCGATTCAGTAATTTTGGTTTTAAAACCTCTCTCGAGCAAGCCCAAAAAACACCGAAGTTAAGATTGTATTTACAACTACAACCCCATTAAATTCAACCACAATTACTAAACGAAATCACTTTTAAACAACAATTAAACTATCAATTAACAATACCTAACAGTTAAATCAGCCCATAATCACATAATCACACCCCCATAATTGGGGTTTTAGCTAGACATAGTAAAAAGGTAAAAATCGTTACCAAGTTGTGTTTCCATCAGCTGGGTAGGATTGATATAGTCTTGACAAAGGTCTAAGATGAAGAATCTTCAACACCCACTTTCAATTTCTTAGAAATGGAAATCTTCAAAGCTAAGGAAATATTGTCTCTCTATTCAGTTCTAAGCTCTCAACTTCAAAAACTGAAAAATATTATGATTCCCTAAAAGATCAGATACTAAGCTAAAAATTTAAACAAGTATTTATAGTTGTCAAAAAGTGTGTTGCGGAGGTTCAGTCGACGCAGTTAATCGGGATCGTCGATCCAATCGGTGATCAACCCTTTGGTCATTTTCATCGCCGTTTTACTTTTGCCTTCAACATCTTTAGGTTCTATAACTTTGGGCGATATGCCATTGCATCGTGGAACCGTTTGGCGACACGCCGCCTGCTTCTTTCTCTCACCGACTAGATTATCTCCTTCAGGGCTTGGCACTCTGGAGCATTAGGCGAGACTCTGGTTGTTCTGCGACTAGCCTAATGGGTTAGGTGATCCTCATGCCTTCTTTCCTTCGTTCTTCAGCTGCCTTGTTCCTTTTTGCTCAATAATGTCCATGCTTTGTTCATCAATCCAAATACCTGAAATTCAGTGATTTACATCAATTATTGGTACATATTATGCATTTGAGGACACTAAATCTATTAAAATAAAGCCCTAAATGAGTCCAAATCATGGACTCATCAAAGTTCTTGATGAGTTTTCATGAAAGTTTCGTTCTTCAATCTTTATTATTGGAATTTGATGAGTTCTTGAGACGAGGGTTTGAGTCTGAGAGTTGTTTTTGAGAAGATTTTGAGTAAGTTTTCATTTACTTATGTTGGTTATACGAATCTAAGAGAGCTTGGAAGAAATCAATCGATTCTAGGTGAATTAAGGCAAAAAATTGAGAAGAAAAATTCATTAGATTATTCCGGGGGAGGGTGGCATGATGCGCCAGGGAGGCTGGAGCACCACACATGCAGTGTTCCATAAATGGGCTGCAGTCGAGGTGGGGCTGGCGCCTTGCGCCCAGAATGCGCTAAGGTCGCCTGCCCCCGTCCATTTTTCGTCGTTCGTTTTGTCTTAGTTCTTTTAAAACATATCTTCGCTCTCTTCCTGATTTTAACTATCCAAACTACATCTAATCAATGAGAAATCCTATATATCCAAATCATAATTCTTGAATTCACATTTTGAAATTCAAGATAGAGTTAAGAGTAAAGTTTGAGGGAGTTCTTTTGAGTCATTTTGAGAAGTCTTTTGCAAACTTTTAAAATTTGTTTTAAGACTTGAGCACTTGAGTATGAGGATAAGGAGAGTTGAGTTTTATTTTTCAAAATGAATATATGAGAACTAAGTATTCCTAAGAGTAAATGTTTTACATTTAAAATGAGAAGGAAACCTTGATTTCCAAATGAATTCATGAGGAGTTTTGAGCACTAATCTCTTTTAAGAGAACCTTTTGAGTAATAATCTCAAAGTTTGAGGATGAGGAAATATTTTTAAACATATGAGAATGAGTTATATTATTGGGAGTAGTATTGAGCACCGATATGAAGATGAGTTCAGACAACTTAAAGTCCTCATAAACCATGTATGCCAACGTGGGTAAAAAGAGTCATACTTTTTAGCTGATTCCTTATTGATTTTAAGCATAGCCTAGTAGATCCACTTAGTTGAGGATGTCTTATACTTTGGCAAGGTATATGACAGTTCTAGCAGCGTGGGGAGACGTTGTATCATCACATGGCTCATAGTGGTGGTTGTCGGTTAGAGAATCTCCCAAATAAGAGTAAAAGAGTTATTATTGTATTTTTAAATACATTGAGTTATTATCTACTGTTTTAAAAGCTTTCTTTATAATGCATCCCTATTGTTTCTTTTATATTGAACTAGGTTGAGTATTTCTGAGTTTGAGTGTCTTTGAGTATTCTTAAGTATCCTTGAGTTGAGTTGAGTATGTTCTTCCTTTTTATCAGTTCAAGCTAATGTCTGTGCTTTAGAGTTCCCCTTGCATGCTCGTACATTCCATGTACTAACGCCATTTGGCCTGCTTCTTTCATGATGCAGATACATGTAACCAGGATCATCAATAGGCACTCCGTTGATACCATTTGCAGTTCCAGAGTTGCTTTAGTGAGCCTCCTTGCTACGGAGGGTTCCACATATACTTTCAGTCGTATTAGGATGTTGTGGGTCTTGTCCCAACTTCCATCATAGTTGTTAGAGGTTTCATAGATAGACAATAATGTTTTGAGGAGTCTTTTCATTCCATTGTTAAATGTTTAAGACTTGAGTTGCCTCTTTTGACCAGAATGTTTTCTTTAAAATATTCTGAGTTATCTATTTTGAGACATTGAGTTAAATCTTTACTTTTGAATTCATCTAATGTTGAGTAAGTCTTCCGTTGAGTATTGAGCCAGACCAATGGTTCGCTTGGGGACCAGCAGTGGTTCTCGAGTACCGACCACGTCCATGGTGTAGGCTCGGATCATGAAAGTATCAGGACATTTGTTTACCTGATTTGCCATTACTCAAGACTTTGGACATGCCTTCGTTTATCAGTAACTTTGGACCACTCTCTGCTTAGACCATCTCCAACTCATATCTATTTTACCTTCCATTCTTTATATTTGGAGGGTAATATAGAGAATGCCCTCTCCAACCCACCTCCATATTACTCTCTATCCTCCATTTATAGAGATGTGAATAGTAGTTCTTCAAATTTGGAGAACTACTATTCACCTCTCTATTTCACTTTTTTATTAAATTTAATATTATTTTTATTATATCATTAATTAAGTCTTTATTATTTGTAATTATTTTCTCATGTAATATAACATCTAAAAATATGTTATTGACAAGTTACTACTTCCACCAGAATTAATAATTTTTCTATTTTATTTTTTTGAAAAAATTGTCACTTTAAATTTGTAATTTAAAATTATTTAATTATTATTTATATTATATAAGACTATTAATTAAGTTTTTAATATTTTCAATTATTTTCTAAGTAATATAACATCTAAAAACATATTATTGATAAGTATACTACTTCCATCCAGAATCAACATTTTTACTAATTTAAATTTTTTGTCACTTTAAATATATAATTTAAAATTTTAATTATTTTCATTATGAACAATGCATAAAATTTACATGATAATTCGCTTATTGTTATAGCTAGTGATAAATTATTAAACTACACTTTTTAATGAACCTGGAAATACTTGTTGCCAATAGTTCAAAATGGAATAAGGGGAGTAAATTATTACATGAAATAAAATTGTTAATTTAAATAATTTTTTGCTACATGTAGAAAAATAAGAACTACAAACTTTCTCATTTTGAACTCCATAATGCATTAATAGAACATTTATGAAAGCAACGTAACCGTCTTAAAAGTTGAGTATTTATGTAAAATTCAAAATAAATTTTACGATAATGTAATTGTATTTCATCAATGATTTCACTTTTATTTGAATTGTTCGTTAACATGTATTCTATATAATATTTGTTGCAATTTATGAAATATAATCTTCTATTAAATGAAGAATTTGAAAAAATAAATAAATTATATTACATGAAGAGTATATAGATTATAGAGTGATTATTTAAAAAAAAAAGATTTATATTATGAAATAAGAAAATAAGAATTAAATAGAAATAGTAATATAATATTGATGAAAGAGAAGGAAATTCTTTTTTAAAATAAGTGTCCACCCCTTTATGTTCTCTAATTAAATACGAGGCTTTTGTCACAACAAGATTAAAACCCATGACATGAGTTTGACCCACACATTACATGTTTCGCTCTTATCACTAGATCAAAGTCCTGAAATGCACTTAACTCGCACATTACGTGTACTACTGCTCGTACAACTAGACCAAAGCCCTGAGGTGGAATTTTCAAAGTTTTAAGAAACATGTTTTTGTTTCATTTGCTTCTGTTAAACTTATACATTGATTTTTTTCAAAGATTTTGGAGCTAGCCATCAAAAGGATTATTTGACACTGGACTCATATGAACCATATTTGGACCAGAGTTATCTCAGTGTTGACTTAGCCAATCATCTTGATTATTTCCATCAAAATGATAAGCTATATATCCACTTGATTGCCTCCAAAGAATTTTCATAAGCAATAGGGAAAAGGGTGTTCAAGGGCTCTTCTTCTATAATTAATAATTGAGGCAAAATGACATTCCTACTTTCTTTAATCTGTAGTATAATTTTATAATTATAGCTCAAGCACTCCATCTGGGGATATAGCTCAGATGGTAGAGCGCTCGCTTAGCATGCGAGAGGTACAGGGATCGATACCCAGCATCTCCATTTTTTTTGTCTATATTAAACGTTTCCATTTTGAATTTTATAATTTAGGTTTAATATAGCAACAACTTTAAACATCCGAATTAAGTTTTAATTGATCATTTGAACACATGATAAGTTCTCTATTAAACTATTTTGATTCAAAATTTTGTAAACAATTGTGTTCTCAGGTGCTAATTATATACATACGACAACCACTTTAAATATTCACATAACTTAATTATACGTTTTATCATCAATAAGTCGTAAAACTTTAGTCATGTTCCAATTGAAACTGATGTGTATAGTTAATAGAGATGACTTATTTTATGTGGTCAACTTAACTACCTTATAAACGCTTGAGGATACGAATAAAACCTTCTTCTTTTTTCAAAATTTGAAATGAGAGTGACTCCATTAAAACAAATTATAATTTGAACAGCCAAATGTTGTAATATTTCTTGCTATTTATCATTTTTGTAACCAGTACACTAGTTGAAACTAATTCTCATATAATAAAGTCTTAAAAGGACCACTTTACTACTGCCTTAAGTTTATGGGTGAGCATAGTTTAGTTCAACCCAAAATTCAAACTTTTAGATATTCGTTTGGATTTTTAGATTATGAATTGAATTTTGGAGTATTTTCTTCAAATTTACGGATTGCTGATTCGATATCAAATTTAATATTGTGATCTTTTCTAAATTTTAATATCTAATATTCAGCTCTATTCATATCATATGTATTTAATATTAATAAGTTCAACTTTTAACAATTCATGATATGACTCTATCCATTATAGTAATATATTCAATATTTGTGCAACATAGGCGGTAGGGTGGCCTCAAAGAAGCAAACTATTAGATGAATCAAGATTGTTAATTGTGACTTGTTTTAAATGCTTAAAAGTCAAAATCGAATATTCGAAATATCCAAACTGACTAAATTAAAATCAAACTTTAAAAATTTAATTCAAACTTATTTAGAATAGATTTATATTGTACTTTCTCCAATCCAAAAATTGAAAATTCAAATCAAAATATTCATATTCAATTCAAATAACGCCCACCCCTACTCAAGTTTATGTATTTCATTTTCTAAAGTACAAGATTAGGATAACCCTAAGCTACAAACCTAGTATAGAGTTCACAAATTTATGAATTTTATAGATTTTATTTTGGCATTCTTCCCATTGAAAATCATAAAAGTTGGCATGAACAAAAAAAAGAAAAATCACAAATTAGAATAATTACTGGGAGTATCATTTTTTGTTAATATAAATTTGAATATTTATTTATTTTTTTACTATTAGACTTTTTTCAAACAAAAGGATATTTGATTAACCCTATAAATTGATCAAATTAATATTTATAAATATTTTTTTTTAGTTTATTTATCCACTCGATTCAGGGATGATAAAATTAACCCATGTAAACATGACATATTCAATTTGCTCAAGTTTTGATTGATTATTGATCTGCCTATTTATTAGCTCAGCTCATAAAAAATTGAGCTGATAGACATCTCAAATTAACTCATGAGAAATTTTATCAATTTTCTTTTAAAAAAATAATTTGATATGTAATATATAGCTATAATAAAGAAAAAAACATACTTTTATTAGGTACTAGAAATTGATAAAAGAAAAAAATGAATAAATTAATACTTAGTAAGAATTTGACGTGTTACATTACAACTTGCGTTTTAGTTCATTTCCGCTAAAGTAACTTTTAGAAACATCACTAAGTGATTATTTATTAGCTCAACTCATTTTGACCCGCAAATTTAACAATCTTATGTTTGATAAGCACAAAATACTTATAAGTACGTGTAGACATTGAAATTTTGTGTACTTTACAAGACGTGTTCAATTCGAATTGGGACTCTAGAAGGTGTGTTCAGTTTCAATTAGAATTCTTGGAGGCTACTCAACCCTAAACCCTAGTTCATGTCTATATAAAGGGTACTAAATTCCCTTAAAAGACATCTCAAAATATCCCATAAACTCTTGGGTATTTTTAAAGATCAGGATCTCGAATATTCCACAAAAGTCATGGAATACTCATATAGAGGTCAAATCTAAATCATCCTAGTTCGAGAAATACGCCACTAACGACCCTCGAATCATGGATAAATCTTAGGAGAGGAGAATCAAGGGAGGAACAGAATTGTACCCGCTATCTTGATGAATAAAATTATGTTTCTTCATTTTTTATTGTGATTGTAATTTATTTTCTGTCACTTAAAAATTTGTTACAAACAGTATGTGATATTAAGCTAGAACGGATCAAAAGTCACAAATTAATCATCCACCATGATTTTATGGCTAGCACAAAAATACTTATAAGTATGTGATATTAAGCTAGAATGGATCAAAAGTCACAAATTAATCATCCACCATATAATGGCTAATAAGCACTTTAATTTGACAAAGTCTTATCCCTAATATCATTTGTTGTCTCTAAAATATCCTCCGTCAAAAATACTTTTATATATCTTTTTGTTGTAATTATTATTTTTCACACATCCTTTCTATGCCAAAATACTTCCAATTTATATGTTTTGTAAAATATTTTTAAAAATATTTAAATCATTTTAACAAAAGAATACTTATTAATATATTTTTACTAAACATATTATTTTCTCATATTCAATATTTGTATCTAAGTACATAACTATTTATTTATCATCAAATATTAATTATTTTAAAAAAAATTACGTGGTTAAGGAAATTTATACTACTTAATTAGTCAACATAGCTATAGTTTGCTATAATTATCACTCGCGACTAACATTAACCATTAATTACGTGGGCTGACTTCGAGTTTGTATAATTAACCACGTTTGTATAGTTCGCAATTAACAATTCTTGGTTTGATTTGTATTTGTATATGATGATGATTTCCTTTGTTTTTTTTTTCCAGTTTTATCACCATATACATTCAATCTTTTTTGTATAACTTCTTAAAGTTTGTTTAAACGTGTAGTTTTCAGATTTTGTATAATATAATTTATATAATATAATGGCGGAATGATTTGACAGATCCTTGTACTTGTATGAGTTTGTATTCTGAACCATTCTACTTGATCATTTGTCAATTGAACCCTTTAACTCAGTGAAACTAAGCATTTTAAACCTCTTTCGTTGTGTGTGAACTTCAAACACTTGACAAAAATGACATATCATCATCCACATCACATTTTAAATGACACATCACTTATTATGATTTTTTTTCTAAAAAAAAATTGATTTTTCTTTCTTTTTCACTTTATTCCTCCTTCATCCCTTCACCTCTCTCCATTTTTTTTACATTAGAGATACCACCACAACCTTCTATTCTCACTAGTATCATTACATTCCTAAATAACTAACAATTATCATTCGATATTTTTTTTAAAAATTTCTTTCATTCACAACTTTTAATCGTATTTCTCTTACCAACATTCACATCTACCACTTGAACCACCATAAATCTCTTTCCCCATTGATGTTAACAAATAACCATTAAAATACATCAATATACTCTAATATTTGTACACAATTTTACATAACACATTTCACCTAATTTCACAAAGACATTCAACAATTACTTTTCATCTTTCAAGATTGTTGAATCTTTATCACTTTATGGGTTATAAATTACCCTGAAAATAAAAGGAAAATACAGATCTACAACAACAATACAATTTCGTTTCTATTCTCGGAAGGAAGAAAATGTGAAAAGAAAAAGAAGAGAAACAAGAGATTGGAAAGAACCGGAAAGGGGAGAAAGAAGAGAAATAGGGGTTTGAGAGTAGAAAGAAAAAAAAGAAGTGGGAATGGGTGGGGTGGGAAAAGAAGAAAGAACTGGAAAAAAAGTTAATTTTATTATTTATTATCTTTTTTTTCTATTTTAAAAAATAAAATAAAAATTTTTAGTCTAAAATTTGATCTTTCACACTCCTTCTATGCGTGACATCACACATTTGTGCCAACTCAATAATTAAGTTGCCACATAAGCTTGGTCAACGGTCAAAAAGTGTAACGACCCGAGAGCACCCCCTAGTCGTTACCAGCGTATTCGACCTCGAAGACGTCTTATACAAGCCCTTAGCATTCGTCGTAGCATGTATCATAGAATAAAATCATGGAAAATTTAAAACTTTTACTTTGGAAGTTCAACTTCACTTCATATATGAAAAATAGAATCTAACTTCGTCACAATGTACCATCTAGACATAGAAGTATCGAAAATGGGACTTAGCCCTTACATCAATAAGAAGTCTTGAAATAGGAAAGTACAACAATGTCTTTCAACATAAGCAAAGAACTAAACATAGAAGCTAGATCATAGGGTCTTGTCCTCGGACTTGAGGACTCACCAACTTGGAAAAGCAACTCCAAGTGTCTTGAGAAGTAAGCTTGAATCCTCAACTGCCCGAACCTAAATGTTTGGGGAAAAGGGAGAAAATATGGGTTAGTACAACACACGTACTAAGTATGTCTACTATGCATAAAACCATTGAAACATGCATAAAAGGACATTTAGTCAAAACATGCTTTTTACCAAGTAAATCCAATATGCACACAAAGTAAACATCATAGTCCAACCAACATAATATCATCCCACCATGTAGACAGCCCAAGCAATACTAGTGCAATGCAAAGAATAGAATCATGTAACCCTATTCAAAGCCAAGTATCACATTAAGCAACCTACTTCATGCATACATTCATAAGATCATATTTCATCATAACTTACCATATTCATAATGATCATACATAACATAGCTTCAACATACATAAGGCATAATCATCATAATCATAAGAGAACACAACTACAACCATCTCTTAGGATCCCACAAGTGCAATGCGCAAGAGAAGTACCATTCCCTCCCTTACACTATGTAGAAACCCGTAAGAAAGCCCTAGTACGAATTTACACCATTCATACCTTCATTTACATTTACATTAGGGAAATATTGCAATAACCGACATAGACCATGAGAGATACATGGAATCCGGTGTTCTACTCCCACACCGAAAAGAAAGGGTTAACACTTGCCTAAG
>NW_006239137.1:890269-900367 GCF_000226075.1 Solanum tuberosum | reverse complement strand
TTCTTTAGATTCGATCTCAGCCTTACAATCTAATCTAACGGCCTTAATTAATTCATCCTTTTACTATATACATATATATATATATTATTTATTTTTAAACTCTCTATTTTTACCAACCGTCCGATCAAATGATCGGACGGACCAAATTAGATACTAAAGCTTTCATCTTTTCCCAAAAATTGTACAACCCCTACCGCCCCCTAATCTTTCAATTTCCTTAGGCATCTGTTCTTCTTTTTCCCCAAAATTTTCCTTCCCCAAAACGTTTTCCTTCCTCCCCAGGAACTTTTCACGCCCCTCTCCCATCAATCTCTGCCAAGGAACGGCTTAAACCGCCGGAAAATGGCAATTTCCGGTGGTTTTTGGCCAGGTCCATCCGTCGTCCATCAATCACACTCCCTTTTCTATCAACTTTACATCTTTTTCGATTTATATTTTGACCCAAGGCAGGCCTAGAAGTCTCGACCATCATCATTTCTCCGCCTAAAAGTGGGGGATGCGAAGAACCATTAGATTTGAGTTCGTCTCACCCTCAATCTAATAGGTTTGAGAGTGGAATCCTCTCCCAAAATCGGCTATAAAAGGAACCATTTGGCTTCATTCAAAAAAAAAGAAAATCCGAAACAACCATTGGGAAATCATCAAAAAACGTCCAAAGACAATCCGAAAATCTTTTGTTCTCTGTTTTCGTTTCTT
Organism: Solanum tuberosum; assembly: GCF_000226075.1. Classification (NCBI taxonomy): domain Eukaryota; kingdom Viridiplantae; phylum Streptophyta; class Magnoliopsida; order Solanales; family Solanaceae; genus Solanum; species Solanum tuberosum. The sequence continues at coordinate 899,671 of NW_006239137.1, read as the reverse complement.
CTTCGAGTTGGAGTTTGAGTTCGCAGTTGAAATTTTGACGTTCAAAGCCTAGTTTGCTGCTCTACACAAGGTCAGTAATCACCCTCGTCTTACATTTTGTTTTCGGTTTCTGGAAAATAAAGAATATAGTTTTGTGTCGTTATCTCAATTTTGCCCATCTAAATTCGTTCAGTTATAAAAAAAACGTTAGTAAAGATTAGTGTCAATGAGAGGGATTGTTGATTTACCAATCTGATTATGTGTGTGTGTTTTATTTCTCTAAATGTAAATACTGCCTCTTAGATGTATTCTGTACACATAAACTAATTTCAGGCACTAAACTCAAGTCGAATCGCTATTTTGTCATCTATATAATTGAAATCAGTTCACTATTCTTGTTTGAAATTTCTACATGTTCATGTAACTAAGAGTGTAATGTTATGAGATTAAAGGTCGAGTTGAGGAGTTTGTTCTCTGTTTGAACTTAGCTACCATAGTTACGATTTGGTTAAATCAGTCCCATGTAAAAAAAGAAAAAGATATGGTCTGCTTTCTTGTCCTAAGATTTGCACTTTAACTGGTTGTCTCTAAACCATATAAATTTGTATCTGCCTGTGTTGTTAATGAAAATTCGAGTTGAAATCGGCTTAGAAGACATCACACCTGCCTATGTTACTGATTGTGAGTTTTACATATGAATTTCGTGGAATGTTTAGCTAGCTTGATTCGTGTTGCTCTCTGCTGCTAAGTGATATCCAAGTTTAGGCCAAGGTGTTGCACCTTAGATATCTCATGAGTTATTTTGTTGTTTCGCAAGACAATTCCATTTAAAGTTTGAGGAGTCTCAATTCTAAATTTTGTTTACTCCTTCCAGTACAACCAAACTTTGTATAAATGATCATTTCTAGCGCTTAAAAATCAGTCCTTCACCTGCAACTGTTTCAATTTTTCAATATTGAATCGATTTCCTCTCTTCTGTTGGTCTTCTTATGGATGGTAGTGTGGAAGTACTCAAATTAGAATAGATTTTTAAATATTGGATTAAACTACTGCTTTTCTCTCAAGAGTGATGACACATAATAAATCTGTTTTGTTTTTCATTAGAACTCCATTTTATTTGGTAAAATAGCTAAGATATTTATAGTATTTAAGCATATTCGATACTTTAGAAGTTTCTGTCAAGTTCTTGTCAGCCTAGACTTTAAGTCTGTTAAAGCTCTTTAGTTAAGAGACCAACATGAAGTCCTCTCCTCTCCGTTTCAGTTGTCGTTAATATGCAATACGTGAAAATCTTTCTTCTCTATTATGACTACCTAAGAATAGTATAGGGCTATCAGCTTGTAATGTAAGTCACTAGGCATCATCAAAATTCGTATGAGTTAACCAAATTTCTCATCTCTATAGTATAATCAAACTTTGATCTCTCATGTTTCTATCTTTTCTTGGGAATACTTTGTTTGCTCCTGCTATACAGTGTTGTTAGTTACGTCATGTTAAATGTTTGTATCCCTTCTGAATTTCTGTTTTTATGATTGTTTCGGAGTGTTTAACTCAGCAGATTACTCCTCGCTCTATCACTACAATTTATGATGACCAGATTTACACATATAGAATAGGTTATATGAACTAAAATACATATTCATATCAGGCATATTTTGCGTGTATGTTTAAATGTCATATGTGGAAAGACATCTTTTGTTCATAAAGCTAAGATAAATCTATTTTGATTATATAATATGCATGATCTGTTGTTTGTAAAAAAAATTTATTGAAGCCTAAGGGGCGTCATTTACTTCTAGAAGAACTGCATAAAAGCAGATTTTTGAATCTCCTCCTTTCCATAGCCTTAAATAATAGGATATCTCTAGATTTTATAGTACCATGAACCAGTAAGGCTGGCTGCTCTTTTATCATCAAGTCCGTCATGTGTTAATAAGGATTAAAGCTATAAACTCCCTCGTATTTACTCGCATTGAATCCTTGCTGCTAATATGAATTTTTTTTTAGCATTAACTGTTTATTATGGTCAAGTCATGGCAAGTTAGATTCATATTCTACTCCCTGTTTTAAAAATAGTTGTGTCTCGTTTTTGACTAAGTGATTCAACTTGATTCTCAAGAAAAATTTAGTTCTCTGTTTTAATTTTTAAAGTGAGCCAACGTTATTCTCCGTAACCTGTTAACATGATTATATGTGTGTGTTAATTTGGTTTGAACATATATTAGAAATGTATGGCATGGGAGGTCAACTACTGGAAACATTCGTTGTCTTCTTTAAGTTTGATATCATTTTCTTGTAGAAACTCTCTATTACTTCCCTTTAAAATGAATGATATTTGCCTATTTGACATGAATTCTTCTGTTTCCCCCAAAGCTGTAAGTTAAGTTACTTTAAATTTGGAATGTTCAATTCTCTCAAACTTTTCCATTAAGTGTACTTAGCGTAATTTTTCTTCCATCTCATCATTGGATCTGGTTTTTTTTCAATTGGGAATTCGGCATGAGGATCCTCCTTGATTACTTAGTACTCATGTAACTTAACTGGTAACATGTGTTATTCTAATCCTCATCTTTTTTTTATTCACATGTACACTCGGGAGCGCATTTGGAATTGTGATACGACTCCATTCATCTGTCCCAAATCAGATTTGTGCTCATCGATACATTATAAGCTCACGTCTAGCAGCCTATTGTGTCAATAGCGTCCGAATCTTCCTTCTTGCTTCAAAATTTTCACGTTCTTTATATCGTATATGTGTTGTTATCGTTTGACTAACATTTTACACATTGAGTATTTCACATATATTTATGCTTGCTTTTATTTTGTTTGGGTTTGTACAAACAAACTAAGAGATATAGTAAGATATAGTCTTGAACCTTCCCATCCCTCTAGATATTGGGTTTTTAATATGACCATTTCGCTTAGGACGACGCTTTCTAACGAAGTTTTATATCTTTTTTTGTCGTAAAAGCTTAGCCTTTAAGAAGAGTGAACTTGGGAACGACTCCTTTTTATTTCTTTAAACAAGAATGTATCCATTTAAGATTTGTCTTAATAAGAGTTGATAACGATTTTCTTAGCAACTTAATGGATGCAGATTTTGATGTTTAAAAGTGCAGATTTTAGTTTGAAAATTCCAAATTTCAAGAGGTAAAAATTGCAGCTTTTAACATGCAAAAAATGTGTATTTTTGGAACGAAAAAAAACGCTTTGTTATGAGAGTGTATGATGCAGGTTTTTAGATTCAAAAGTGCAGATTATTTTTACTTGAAAATTCTGGTTTTGTAAGTTAAAACACTGCACTTCTTAACAGCTTTATTGAGCAGATTTTAGTGTAAAAAAAAATGTAGTTCTTTTTCTTAGTTAAAACACCAATTTTTGGAACCTAAAGATATAGATTTTTTGGAACTAACCACTATACTTTGAGAATTTAAAAGTGTCGTAGTTTGAGTCTAAAAGTGCTTGAAATACTACTTTCAAAAGAAAGAAGAAACGTTGTTTTAAAAAGGACCAAAATATTTAATAGCTTTACTTATCAAAACTCATTTAGGCCTTTATGTTAAGGATAATTTATCATTTAAAACTCCCAAATAAATTTGAAACTAATTTAAAGGTTAAAATAACCACCTTTAGAAATACACAAGGCTAAGGTTATTACCTTCTAGAGTTTTATTTTATTTTCTTAAGAAAGTAAGTAGGGAAATAGACCCTTACATTTTAGCAACAAAATAAATATAAAATAAGTCCCAATAGTTAGACCTATTTTATATTCTTTATGTCACCCCCCTCAAAATTTTAGATATGCCAACATGTTCAAATACAAGGTACATGTCATACATATAAAGGTATATACTCTATATTTTTTTATCTTCTCTATATAACCTATTATTATTTATTATCTTTGTTACTAATAATATTTATTTATTTTTATAATTTATAAATGCTTACACTTAGATATACGTATTATTTTACTACGTATAATCTATCGCCAATTTTTCTAAAACACGTAAATAAATAATAAATGTTCATATGTTTTAAACAGCTTACATGTATATACTATACTTTACAATAAACATATTTAAGTTCACAAACTTTTATATAATATTTTAACATTTAGTATCATTATTATTTATTTCATTAAACTTCATTTTTCACACATATCACTCTATATATTTAAACCCGATTATAATCTTATTTTATTTTTACGTCTTAATTCTATGTATAAAATAAAACAACAAAATTTACATCCTTTAAACTCCACAATTATACATCTAAGTTAGGTTGAAATAAGATACATCTATTTTTTACATATAAATTTATCATACATTTCAGTACATTTATTTATCTTTACAATATGATCAAATTCTACCATCAAATCTATTTTATAAGACATATATGTCGTACCTTGTATTTTACTCTTTTCTTAAACTAACTAACTTATCATTGAATTTTAAAGCAAATAAATAAACAAGTTTTCCTAATCATATTTTCCTAAATTGAGTTTAAGGACTATCTTCGGATAGGCTCTGAGGGGTGCTTAACACCTTCCCCTCGAGTAACCAAAACCCTTACTCATAATCTCATTGGTTTCGCAAATCCAAAACAGAGTTTACATTTATATACATAAAAAATGGCTTTCCTAATATTTTCCTTAAAATTTAGGTGGCGACTCTAAAACAAAACAAAATAATTGTTTCAAAATCAGAGTGTCAGCCATATTATGTTGTGAACTGTTTCGGCCGGTTCGAAATAGGGTGCGAACACGATCGCGTCGCGAACTAAATTTTTTCTCCTTGAGGTAGCTAGTCCGCAATGCGGACCTATTCCCTCCAAGTGCAATTTGCAAGCTGCCTTGGCAGCTTGCTTGGCCAAGGTTGGGGTCCTCCTCGAGGTCCCTTAGGGTGGCCCAGGGGAGTCGTATTTGAACATTTTGACCCTAAAAACATATATTTACCTAAATTAAACCTTTTTACAAGATTATACCATCATACGACACTCCCAAACCTGCCCAAAACCTAAGGACACACTAGAACACATTCATCTCTAGTTTCCGGACGTCGTGGTCGTTTCTTGACGTTTAGACTTTTACTCATCCAAACCAAGTCAATTGCAGTAATTTAGGTTTAGAAACATCATTTAAACTATTTTTGAGTTATTATTCATAAGGTGAGGCTCTAACTTAAGTCATAAAATTTTCAGGGTGTTACAATATCCCCCCCTTAGGAACATTCGTCCCCGAATGTCACTTGGACTTCTTTCTAGGGAGACAATGACTCAAACTAGCAGCACAATAACCAGTCACACCAACAACATCATATCATCATATTATATAGGAATTTAATCCACAACATCACTATGCTCAAAGCTCTTTACTTCACATAAGTATAGGAGGAACTACCTTCTCCATATTCAATGAGCATCAACATATATATTAAGCAATCAACAAGACATTTCTTTAACAAGACAACATCAAACATGCTCATTACAACTCTCATGAAGACAACATCACACAACATCTATGGGTGCAATTTCAACCATGAGAAACGAAATTCATGAAAACTCAAAATACAACTTAAGCATGAATTTTCACAAAAATATGCACATACAAGGAAATCATGTCATAATCATTAACACACATGATTTTCAATTTATACCAAATTAAGAGAGACTGCTAACCTCAATTTTGGCTAGGAGTAGGAGGAAAAAGATAAGGGTAGCAGGACTTCGTGTCGGCCTCGGCCTCCCATGTTGCACCCTAACTAGGTGGTTTCTCCATAGGACTTTTACGGAGGCAACCTCTTTATTCCTCAACTTCTTAACTTGACGATCTAAGATTTCGACTGGAACCTCTTCATAAGAAAGGTTCTCATTCACCCCTAAGCCTTTTAGAGGGAGAATGGACACCGGGTCACCTATACAGTTCTTTAACATAGAAATATGGAACACTGGGTGAACCGAGGCCAATTCGATGGGAAATTTCAACTCATAAGCGACCTTTCCGACACGCTTCAAGATCTCATAAGGCCCAACATACCGGGGGCTAAGCTTCCCCTTCTTACCAAACCTCATCACCCCTTTCATGGGTGAGATCTTCAAGTAGACCCAATCACCTACTTCAAATTCAAGAGCCCTATTTCTATTATCGACATAAAACTTTTGCCGACTATGAGTCGTTTTCAACCTATCCCTTATAAGTCGAACTTTTTCCGTAGCCTCATAGACTACCTCGAGTCCAAGAAGAGCAAATTCACCCACTTCAAACCACCCAACCGGAGATTGACACCTTCTACCATAAAGTTCTTCAAAGGGTGCCATAGCAATACTCGAGTGGTAGCTATTGTTGTAGGAAAATTCTATCAAAGGTAAGTGGTCATCCCAATTGCCTTTGAAGTCAATGACACACGCTCTCAACATGTCCTCTAGGGTTTGGATGGTGCGTTTCGCTTGACCATCCGTCTGAGGGTGAAATGTGGTACTAAGTTTCACTTGAGTACCAAGCCCACTTTGGAAAGACCTCCAAAAATGGGAAGTAAATTAGGCACCTCTATCCGAAATAATTGACAACGAGGACCCATGCAACTTCACAATCTCCTTAATTTACAACTTAGCATAATCTTCCGCCGAATAAGAAACCTTGACGGGAAGGAAATGGGCTGATTTAGTCAATCTATCCACAATGACCCAAATGGAATCATGTTGCCTACGGGTTCGAGGCAAACCTACCACAAAGTCCATATTGACTTGGTGCTCGGCTTTGACTTGTTGGCAATTTGAGCACCTAGCCACAAAATTTGCTATGTCTCTTTTCATTCCGTTCCACCAATAAATCTCACGTAAGTCGCGACACATTTTGGTGGCTCCCGGATGGATGGAGTATCGAGACCCATGGGCCTCCTCTAAGATTGTCTCTCTTAGGCCATCCATATCCGGCACACATAACCTCCCTTGGTGCCTAAGCACCCCATCTTCTCCTTGAGAGAAAGTTTATATTGCTTTGTTGAGAACCGACTCTTTTAGTTCCATCAAAATAGGGTCAAGATGTTGCTTAGACTTCACGTCGACAACAACCGATGACTTAGAATTATGACAGACCATGACACCTCCTTTTGGGGAATCTTCAAGTCGGACACCCAACTGGGCTAGCCTATGTACATCATGGGCTAACTCCCTTTTTTCTTCTTCCACATGTGACACACTACCCATAGATACACGACTCAAAGCATCCGCAACCACATTTGCTTTTCCGGGGTGGTAAAGGACACTCATATCATAATCTTTCAAGAGTTCCAACCACCTCAAGGTCAGGAGTTGGATAATTCTTCTCATGCACCTTGAGTTGTCTCGAGGCATAAGCTATAACCTTACCATGCTGCATGAGGACACAACCCAAATCTACTCGGGAAGCGTCACAATATACTACAAACCCTTCGGTGCCCTCCGGTAAGGTCAAAACTGGAGCGGAGGTGAGCTTATTTTTCAACAATTGGAAGCTCTTTTCACAAGATTTCGACCATTCTAACTTGAAGTTCTTTTGAGTTAAGGCCGTTAATGGAGATGCAATAGATGAAATCCCTCAATAAACCTCTGGTAGTAACCGGCCAAACCCAAAAAGCTTTGGATGTCGGAAGGACTCAAAGGTCTAGGACAACTTTTGAACGCATCAGTTTTCTTTGGATCAACGTATATACCCTCCCTAGAAACAATGTGACCAAGGAAAGCAATCGATCTGAGCCAAAACTCACACTTGCTAAACTTAGCATAGAGTTGGTGATCTTTGAGGACTTGCAATATTATCCTCAAATGATTCATGTGATCATCCTCACATTTAGAGTATATCAAGATGTCATCAATAAAAACAATAACAAATGAGTCTAGATAATTTCTAAACACACGATTCATAAGGTCCATGAAAGCCGCCGGGGGATTTGTAAGACCAAAGGACATCACTAAGAACTCAAAATGACCATATCTTGTTTGGAAGGTTGTTTTCGGAACATCAACACCTCTCACCCTAAGTTGGTGATAACCCGACCCCAAATCAGTTTTTGAAAAGTAACTCGCTCCTTGAAGTTGATCAAATAAGTCATCCATCCTAGGGAGTGGATAGTTGTTCTTAATGGTCACCTTATTTAATTGTCGGTAATCAATATACATACGAAAAGATCCATCCTTCTTCTTCACAAATAACACCGGTGAACCCCAAGGAGATATACTAGGTTGGATGAAACCCTTGTCCAACAAATCTTTGAGTTGAGCTTTTAATTCCTTCAACTCTGTTGGGGCCATCCGGTAAGGAGGGATTGAAATGGGTTGTGTATCCGGCAATAAATCTATGCCAAAATCTATTTCCCGTTCGGGAGGAAACCCAGGTAAGTCATCGGGAAAGGCTTCTGGAAAATCCTTCACTACGGGGACCGACTCCAAAAGGAGGAATATCGGACTCAAGATCCTTGACCCTCACAATATGATAGAGACAACCCTTAGAAATCAACTTACAAGCTTTTAGACATGAAATGATCCTTTACCTAGGAACATAATTTCCTCCCTTCCATTCTAAAATGGGTTCATTAGGAAATTGAAACTTCACTTTTCGGGTCCTACAATCTATGGACGCAAAACAAGCATGAAGCCAATCCATCCCCAATATAACATCAAAGTCTAACATATCAAGTTCCACCAAATCAACCAAAGTGACTCTATTGGGCAATGATTTGGGACAATCCCTATAAATTCTTTTAGCAACTATGGAATCACCCACCAGGGTAGAAACCGAAAAGGGTTCATCTAAGACATCGGGAAGCATATCAAACTTCATAGCCACTAAAGGGGTTACAAAAGACAAAGTGGCACCGGGATCCAACAATGCATAAACATTAATTGAAAATACTTGTAGCATACCGGTCACAACATCTGGAGAGCACTCTTGATCACCTCAGGATTTGAGAGCATAGAAGAGATTCATCTTAGGAGCATCGGGATTTGGGCCATTAGCTTGTGCTTGAGCATTTTCCCTTCCTTGAGCCTTTAGTATAAGGCATTCCCTCCTCGAAGACGTCTTATACAAACCCTTAGCATTCGTCATAGCATGTATCATAGAATGAAATCACAAAAATTTAAAACTTTTACTTTGGAAGTTCAACTTCACTTCATATATGTAAAACAAAATCTAACTTCGTCACAATGTACCATCTAGACATAGAAGTATCAAAAATGGGACTTAGCCCTTACATCAATAAGAAGTCTTGAAATAGGAAAGTACAACAATGTCTTTCAACATAAGCAAAGAACTAAACATAAAAGCTAGATCATAGGGTCTTGTCCTCGGACTTGAGGACTCACCAACTTGGGAAAGCAACTCCAACTGTCTTGAGAAGTAAGCTTAAATCCTCAACGGCCCGAACCTAAATGTATGGGGAAAAGGGA
>NW_006239137.1:870167-889746 GCF_000226075.1 Solanum tuberosum | reverse complement strand
TTCATACCTTTCATACCTTCATTTACTTTTACATTAGGGAAATATTGCAATAACCGATATAGACCATGAGAGCTACATGGAATCCGGTGTTCTACTCCCATACTAAAAAGAGAGGGTTAACACTTGCCTAAGGTGTAACCATTCGTACATAGCTATCTAGGTGGATCCACTAAGCTAGATTCCTTTGTGGGCACATAGGAAAGGGTCAAGGAGATTGCTTCTAGAAACCCTAACTTACTAAACGTAGGGGTTTCCATCTTATGAGACAACACATACCGTGGGTAATCCGAACTTTCTAAACATGAGAAAACCCATGTGGGGAGCCGGACTTACTAAACGTGAGACCCCATCCTCATTTACATGCCCTTTCGGTGCTAAGCATCTAATTCCCTTTTGAAATCATCTTTAGTCATCACACAAGTTCACATTAGCCTTTATTAGACCCTTGTGTAGACATATTACCATAATAGCCCATATGTGTTCATAAGTGAGTAACAATCCTTTCACTTTAGAGACACTTAGCAAGTGAGTAAACCTTTCACTTTACATTACACTACAATCATGAGAACTACCTTTCAATCATATAGCAACCATACCATAATATACATGCATACTTCATAGCTAATTCAAGTGTAGAGGGTTAAGGATGAGGAAACTAGGTCATCAACACCACAACAACATATTAGGTATAGCATCATTACAATCTAAGTAATTCACTTTTCTTACTTGAGTTCAAAGAGGAACCAACCTTCATACCTACTTGCCCTTCATGGGACATCCAAACTTCAATTACCAAAAAATTTATAACCAATACATAATACAAGGTAATTCATGAAGTAATAACATAATCAACATTAATATAAGCAATTGACATATTCCCTTCATAGCCTTCAAGGCTTTATTCAAAGACTCAACCCTAATTTCATAGAAATTATACATAACCTAGGGTAGAATCATCATACAAACATGAATTACATAACATCAAATTCAATTCATAGCCATCAATCAATATCCAACACAAACTAGGGTTAGAATTAGGAAAAGAAGGAGAATCATGGGTCTCATGGGGAATTCTTCAAGAAACCACCAATACAACATAAATTCATCCATAATTGTTCATATAGCATCAATAAAAGTCAGTTTATAACATCAATTTCACTTTAGAAAGAAGACCCACGTTTTTGGATTGAAACCTAGAAATTGGAGATTTTGAAATATATCTTGAAGGGGCCTCTTGGGGAAAGGAATCCCAAGAGTGATAAGCAACCATACCTTACTGACGAATTAACCACGAAAAATCCGAGTTGAAACCTTGGAGAGTTGGTCTTCTTCTTGAAGCTCCAATCTTCTTCAATGGAGTTCTTGAGGAGAGAGAGAGAGAGTAGAGAGAAGGAGGAACTTCAGATTTTGATATTTGGGGTTTTGTGTTTGAGTGATAAAAGTGAGGTAAATTGACTTAAAAATCATTATATTCATGTCCCCTAAAGTACCCTAAATACCCTGCACTTAGTTGAACTCTTTAATGAAGTAAGAAATCAATTTCTAAATTTCTGCATTTTCGTTGCGGAACAAGTCCGCGACGCGGAGCTGTTCCCTGAAGATATTTGGAATTAAATTTAGAGACAGTAGAGTCCGTGATGCGACCGTGTCGCGAACTAAATTTTTGCTCCTTGGGGGAGCTAGTCCGCGACGCGGACCTATTCCCTCCAAGTGCAATTTGCAAGTTGCCTTGGCAGCTAGCTTGGCCAAGGTTGGGGTCCTCTTCGGGGTCCCTTAGGGTGGCCCAGGGGAGTCGTATTCAAATGTTTTGACCCTAAAAACATATATTTACCTAATTTTAAACCTTTTTACAAGATTAATACCATCATACGACACTCCCAAACCTGCCCAAAACCTAAGGACACACTAGAACACATTCTTCTCTAGTTTCCGAACGTCGTGGTCGTGTCTTGACGTTTAGACTTTTACTCTTCCAAACCAAGTCAATTGCATTAATTTAGGTTTAGAAACATCATTTTAATTTATTTTTGAGTCATTATTCATAAGGTGAGGCTCTAACTTAAGTCATAGAATTTTCGGGGTGTTCCAAGAAAGGCTTAAAACATAGAGTTTCATTGAGTTTAAGGGTTCAATTGACAAATAGTCAAGTAGAAGGGTCTAGAATTCAAACGCATACAAGAACAAGGGTCCATCCGACCAATTCGCCTACTATAATTTGTATAATTGTTCTAAAGTTCATATATTTATGTTTGTATCAATTCCTTATTTCAATTTTTATCATATTTGTATAAATTCAGACTTTGTATTATTCAATTATACAAAAACACACGAATTATACAAACGAGATGCGAATTATACAAATTATTTCCCTCTCTTGCTCGCCTCTCTCCTACCTCTCCCAATTGCGTTCATCTCTCTCCTCCCTCTCTCAATCTTACTCACCTCGCTCCTCCTCTCCCAATATCGTTCTCCTCTCTCCTCCCTCTCCTAATCTCGCTCGCCAGATATACAAATACATAAGTATACAGTAACATATATACAATTATCTAACTGATATACATATATAATTCACCTCTCTCCTATTTTCTGCCCTCTCTCGCTCACCTCTTTCCTCCCTCTCCCAATCTCGCTCGTCACTCTCCTCATTATAACACGTAGCTACGAATCGCAATTAGTAAACTGTAGTTATGAAGCATAATTAAGCTATTTTTGAGTAGCTATATGCGAAAGTTCTGCTTATTTTAATCGGCTAGCCCAAACGCACTTTGAGTTATTTTGTAGCAAAAGGAATAAAATAACATTTTTTCATGACAAGGGAGATGCATCTAGATGTAGCATTTTTGACATTGACAATTAATTATCATGTGGTACTCTAATAAAATAACTACCGACACAAACAAAATATATCTTAAATGTTAATTTTTTTAAAGTGTAAAATGAAATTAAATGTATTAATTATTTGTTTTAGATTTAATTTAGACTAATAATGATTTTATTTTTAACATAAATCTTAATTAAATAAGTAAAACTAAAGAAAAATAAAAGTAAAAAAGGAAATATAGGGAAAGATTGAAGCAATTTAACTCACATTTAATTTAATTTTAGTGTGATTTAAATTTATAAACTCTGATTTCATCTTGTCTTATGTTATTTGAGCCTTCGTTCCGTGTCACATTTATTAGAAATCATTTTACTCTAATACAGATTTTTTCGACATGGATGTAATTTCAATAGTCTCCAATAATGATAATAGACACTAGTTAGAAAACCAAATATTTATACTGAATTCTATAAATACTTGACATGCGGTTGCACAAATTTATCTTAATTCAATATGATTAATTAAAGTAAAACCTCAATAAATTAATACTCAGTAAATTAATAATCTCTCTAAAGTAATATTTTCCTCCAGTCCCGACTTCGGCCAACGGAAAAAATCACCAATTTCGATAAGATAATATGGTTCCATTAATATCATAAATTATCAATTCTTTAAAAGTACAAATATACCTAAGACAATTTACTGAAATATGATTCTTGTTGATGCTCATCTCTAACTTTTCTTATTGCATCCAAGAACTTCGGTGTTGTCTTTTCGAACTGTATCATAAAATTATGAAGAGCTCTAGATGTGATAAGTGATTCCTTACACGTAACTGGTTCCAAAGTTATAGTATCACCTTCAACTTCATAATCAACATTGCTTTTTCCGATGGTATCCACAATTTCTTCTAAGCTCTGGACCTCTGGACATGTATCACTTTCACCCGGATTATCCAACAGGTTATTTAAATCCATTTTATTGTGATAAGCGAGATCGTTAATCATGACCTCAAGTGTAACACCTCAAAACCCAGACCCAAAATTTTTTTGCAGAAATCTCACCTGGACAGTGAACCACGGTAGGGTTCACGGACCGTGATAGGGACCACAGTCCGTTGACCTGCCCGTGGTGGGGGAGTTGGACTTCACTTGGCCCCTGATGTCAGATCACGGGACCCTTCACGGGCCGTGTCTTGACAACGGACCGTGGTGGCATCCGTAGAAACGAGGAAGTAGACCCCCCCTAGCCAGCCCTTAAACTCCCGGGCCTAAGTGAAGACCACAGACACCTTCACGGACCGTGGTTATTCACACGGCCCGTGGAAGGTTCCGTGAAGCAGGGCTCTCAGACCACCAGACCAAGTGAAGACCACAGAGGCCTTCACTGCCCGTGGTCATTCACACGGTCCGTGGTGGAGCCCGTGAAGAAGGCCCAAGAACCAGAGGTCACTGGATCAAGAACCACGACCCACTTCATGGTCTGTGGTCCCTTTCACGGTCCATGAAGGTGGCAGTAGTCAGCCCCGTCAGTAGTTTAAGTCAGGGGTCTTTTGATCTTTTTCTTTTTCGTTGGACCCCTAAATTACGTCATTTTAACCCTAAATTACGTGGTTTTGGTTAGTTTTAGCCTAGAAACATAACTAGAACTTACCTAAGTCAAATCATTAATCAAAACATAAGAAAAATTAGAGCTTGAGAGGAGAAAAGAAGTCAAGAATCCTAGTTCAAGAACACAGCTAGATTCCATCAGTTCCAGCCCTGAAATCAAAAGATTTCTTCGTGAAATTCGTCACCAGGTATGTGGGATTTCACTAGTGGGTTCCTTTCGCCCATTAGGTCCCTAGAATTCAGTCAGATTCTTGATTCCCTTATTATAACTAGACTTAGGGTTTCTAGAACTCCAGCAGATTATCATGAATTAGTTATTTCCATGTTCCAAATCATATTATCATGTTATTACTTCGTTTCTTGCATGAATTTCAGAACCCTAGCTATGTAGTTCTTTAGTTCTTGAATTAAACATGCTAGGTCAGATATTTCAGTTATACATGCCTCAGTTTTTGAATGTGTCATTATCAGTTTAATAATGTTGCATTCTCAGTTGCATGTCAGTTTTGAGCTATCTAGTATATTACAGTAATTCAGTTATAATGTGTTAATCACTAAATCTATTGGGAGTAGAATAATACCGAGTTGGACTAGGGTCAGTCACCCGCATAGTCCCAGAACTACGAGCCACGTAGGTTGTAAGTCTCCTCTGTGGGAATCATTTAGTAATCACGCCAGTGATGCCTCTATACCTGTGGCAGGGTATATTGGGTCCTCTCGATGGGGAGTATACATCGGACTCCACATTTAGCTCATGTGGTTTTATTGTCGGTTATTGGTAGCTCCCACAGTCCAGTCACACTCTATTGCATTGACCACATTTACAATACAATCAGTAATCAGTCTCAGCTTGTTAAAAATTTGGTCATTGAATTCAGTTAGCTTAGTATTAAGTATCTATATCATGTTCAAATAATATATTTGCTTTATTACTTGTTCAGCTATATGTTTATTTCAGCTTTACTCTATCCTTCATGCTCAGTACCTTTCAAGTACTGATGCATACTCTGCGCTACATCTTCTCGTGATGTATGTCTAGGTTCTCAGCATCCAGACCACGCATAGATCGGTTCCCAATCTCCAGCTCAGCAACATCAGTTGTGATTCTTCATTCTTCGAGGACCATAGTCATGTTCTATTTCAGTTATTTAGTCTTTAGTTTCAAGTTTGCTAGATTTAGTTGGGAGCTGTCCCAGCAGTTCTAGTCAGTTAAAGGCCATTTTCAGACATAGTTAGATTCAACTTAATATTTAAGTTAATATTTCTTTTGTATTAAACTCTAAGATTTTTCATATATTCAGTTTTAGTATATGAGTATTCCCCATCATTTCAGATTTACTTCATGTTTTAAGCTTCCGCATCAGTTTATCATTCTTAGTATGCTTATGATATGCCCGAAGGGTTAGCTTGGGGTCACTTGTGATCCTAGGTCCCGTGTCCGCGTCTCGGGGGTATCTCGGGGGTGACAAACTTAGTATCAGAGCATTAGGTTCAAGAGTCCTAGGATGTCTGAAAAGGCCACACTAAGTAGAGTCATTTTCATGGTTGTGAAGTGCACAACATCTAATAAGAGGAAGGCTACAAGGTGTTTTAGGAAAAACTTCATTTTTCTTGTTACTTTTATCGTGTGAAAGGTATGATCTAACTCCATTCTAACATGACGTTCTGCGTTTCAGATCATGCCTCCTCGTAGAGCTAATGCCAGGAATGCTAACGCAACTCATGTAGTCCTAGATCGGGAAGTTTCGAATGTAGAGTTTCGGAATGCCATTCAGATATTGGCTCAGAGTGTGGCTAACCAGAACAATCAATGGGTTCAAGTTCCTGCGAATGCTGGTGGTGGGTCAGCGGCAACAAGGGTCCGTGATTTTATTATGATGAATCCACCTGAGTTCTTAGGATCGCAGATTGGTAAGGATCCCCAAAACTTCTTAGATAAGGTCAAGAAGATCCTTGAAGTGATGTAGTTGACTGGGATTGATCGGGTTGAGTTGACATCTTACCAGCTTAAGGATGTGGCTCATATATGGTATATTCAGTGGAAAGAGAACAGGGGTACATATGTTGCTCCTATCATTTGGGAATGCTTTAGTGAGAATTTTCTCGACAGGTTCTTCCCAAGAGAGTTGAAAGAGGCAAAAGATCAGGAATTCATGAACTTAAGGCAAGGTAATATGACAGTCCAAGAGTATGGGCTTAAGTTTACCCAACTCTCCAGGTATGCTCCTCATATGGTTGCTGACTCCAGGGATCAGATGAATAAGTTTATGTATGGAGTGTCAGACTTGGTGAAAACAGAGTGTAGAAATGCTATGTTGCTTGAAACATGAATATCTCTAGGCTCATGACTCACACTCAGCATGTTGAGGGTGATAAGCTTTAGGAACAAGCTAAAGAGAACAAGAAGTCTAGGACTGAGAACTATGAGTATTCACAACAGAAATCGGGTGGAAATCGCTCGCAAGGTCAGCAGATATCTTCAGCCCCAGCCCATTCATTAGCTAGTATTCCATCCTCCAAGTACAGGCATGACCAGAAAGGTAGGGCATCAGGCTCTAAGTCTCAGGAAGGTGTCTCAGGTACCAAAACCTACCCAAAATGCTCCAAATGTAGTAAGAACCATCCGAGCGAGTGCCTTGCAGGACAGGAATGATGTTTTGGATGTGGTTAGTCTAGTCATAGGTTGAGGGATTGTCCTTCTAAACAGGGGCAATGAGGTAATAATGGTAGAGCTCAGTTTACAACTTCAGCAGCACCAGCAAGGCGCCCGACTCAGCTAACTCATCTGGTCCAGGTGGCGGCTAGCGCCAGAACAGGTTGTATGTTCTTCAGGCTCGCCAGGATCAGGAAGGTTCTCCTGATGTAGTCACTGGTACGTTACGCGTCTTTAATCTCGATGTTTATGCTTTGTTAGATCCAGGGGCTAGTCTCTCCTTTGTAACTTCTTTTATAGAAGTCAACTTTAATGTTAGTCCAGAAACACTCTCAGAACCCTTGTCAGTCTCTACTCCAGTCGGTGACCCAGTTATAGCTAGACGGGTATAAAGAAATTACCCTATCATAGTCTCTCAGAAAGTCACCTTAGCAGATCTTGTAGAGTTAGAAATGGTAGACTTTGATGTCATTCTAGGCATGGATTGGTTACATTTCTGTTATACCTCAGTCGATTGTAGAACTAAGATTGTTCGTCTTCAGTTTCCAGACGAACCAATCTTAGAATGGAAGGGTAGTATCTTAGTGCCTAGGAGTCGATTCATTTCTTACCTTAAGGCCAGAAAGATGATTTCTAAGGGTTATCTCTATCATCTAGTTCGAGTTAAGGATTCTAGCTCTGAAACCCCAACGCTTGAGTCAGTACCAGTAGTTAATGAATTTCCAGAAGTGTTTCCAGAAGATCTTCTCGGAGTTCCTCCCAAAAAGGGAAATCTACTTTGGAGTTGATCTCCTTCCGGATACCCAGCCTATTTCCATTCCTCCTTATAGAATGGCTCCAGCTGAGCTTAAGGAATTGAAGAAACAATTGAAATACCTTCTAGATAAGGGCTTCATCAGACCTATTATTTCACCATGGGGTGCACCAGTGTTGTTTGTGAAGAAGAAAGATGGTTCACTCAGAATGTGTATTTACTATAGGCAGTTGAACAAAGTCACAATCAAGAATAAGTACCCTATCCCCAGGATTGATGACTTGTTTGACCAACTTCAGGGAGCTAGTCATTTCTCTAAGATAGACCTCAGAACCGGTTATCATTAGCTCAGATTCAGAGATAGTGACATCCCGAAGACAGTCTTCCGAACTCGGTATGGTCATTATGAATTTGTAGTTATGTCTTTTGGACTAACCAATGCTCCTACAGCTTTCATGGATTTGACGAACAAAGTGTTCAAGCAGTATTTGGACTTGTTCGTTATCGTCTTTATTGATGATATCCTCATTTACTCTAGGAATGAGGAAGAACATGCGAGTCATTTGAGGGTTGTTCTGTAGACTCTCAAAGATCGCCAGTTATTCGCTAAGTTTAGCAAATGTGAGTTTTGGTTGCAATCTGTTGCTTTCCTTGGTCACATTATATCTAGCGAAGGAATCCGAGGGGATTCATAGAAAATAGAAGCAGTGAAGCAATGGCCTAGACCTACCTCTCCTACAGATATCAGGAGCTTCTTGGGTTTGGATGGTTATTACAGAAGGTTTGTGGAAGGATTTTCATCTATAGCCTCTCTATTGACTAGGTTAACTCAGAAGAAGGTCAAGTTCCAGAGGTCAGATGATTGCGAGAAAAGATTTGCAGAACTGAAAACTAGGTTGACTACAACTTTTGTTTTGACTCTACCAGAGGGTTCAGACGGTTATGTGATCTATTGTGATGCATCCAGAGTCGGCCTAGGTGTTATGTAGATCCAGTGAGATAAGTTATAGCCTATGCTTCTAGACAGCTTATGGTGCATAAGAAGAACTATCCAACTCATGACCTCGAGCTTGCAGCAGTGGTGTTTGCACTTAAGATCTGGAGGCATTACTTGTATGGTGTTCACGTAGATGTGTTCACAGACCATAAGAGCCTTCAATATGTATTCACCCAGAAAGAGTTGAATCTTCGCCAGAGGAGATGGTCTCAAGGACTACGACATGAGTGTGCATTACCATCCTAGTTAGGCAAATGTAGTAGGAGTTCTTAGCAAACTATCTATGGGTAGTGTAACACATGTTGAGGAAGACAGAAAAGAGCTAGTGAAGGATGTTCTCCAGGTTGCTCGCTTAGGAGTTTGCCTTATGAGCATATCAGATAGTTGTGTAACAGTACACAACGGGTCAGAATCTTCATTGGTAGCGGAGGTTAAGGAAAAGCAAGACAGTGATCCAATCTTGCTTCAACTAAAAGGTGTAGTCCACCAACAAAGAGTTGAGGTCTTCTCCCAAGGAGGAGATGGTGTACTTCTCTATCAAGGTAGATTGTGTGTTCCTAATATGGGTGAATTGAGACAACATATTCTTGCAGAAGCCCATAACTCCAAATATTCTATTTATCCAGGCACCACTAAGATGTACCGCGATCTGCGGGAAGTCTTTTGGTGGAATGACATGAAAAGGGATATAGTAGATTTTGTGGCTAACTGCCTCAATTGTCAACTAGTGAAGGTAGAACATCATAAACCAGGGGGTATGACGCAAGAGATCGACATTCCTACTTGGAAGTTGGAAGTGATCAACATGGACTTCATTACAGGATTACCTCGTACTCGCCGATAGCATGACTCCATTTGGGTGATAGTTGACAGAGTTACTAAGTCTTCTCGCTTTTTGGCGGTCAAGACTACAGATTCGGTGGAGGACTATGCGAAACTTTACATTAATGATATAGTCAGGTTGCATAGGGTTCCTTTGTCTATCATCTTCGATAGAGGTCCTGAGTTTACCTCTAATTTCTGGAAGTCATTTCAGAAAGGTCTTGGTACTCAAGTTAACCTTAGCACAACATTTGATCCTCAGACAGATGGTCAGGCAGAGCGTACCATTCAGACCTTAGAGGACATATTGAGAGCTTGTGTGATCGATGATGAGTCCATAATTTGGACTCATTTAGGGCTTTATTTTAATAGAATTAGTGTCTTCAAATGCATATTTTGTCTCAATAACTGATGTAAATCCTTAAGTTTCAGGTATTTGGAGTTTGAGGCAAAGCATGGACACTACTTGGAAAAAAGGAACAAGGCAGCTGAAAAGAACGAAGAAATGAAAGACTGAAGATCGTCGAGCCCAGTTGGCGAGTCGCCGATGGGCCTGGAGATCACCTTTTGTTCCAGTGTGCTGAGCCCTGAAGGGAAATATCAAGTTAGCGATGAAATGGAGAAATCGGCGTGTCGCCGAGCAGTTCCGCGAAGCAGTACTATATGGCCCAGTGACCCAAAACGCAAAGAAGCTGAAAGCTAAAGCAAGAAGGTGATGAAATTGACCAAAAGGCGGATCACCGAGTGTATCGGTGATCCCGACTAACTGCACCAAATGGTCCTCTGCAACATAAATTTTCAAACACTATAAATACTTGTTTAAATATCATATCATAGGACTGCTATTGTTTGAACTTGTTACAGTATTTGAGAGAGTATAAGTTTTAGAGGGTTTTGGAGACTTTGTTCTAAAACCTTGAAGATTCAAAGGGTTTCAACTCCAAGAAATTGGACATGGGTCTAGAAGATTCTTCACTCTTGACGTGTTTTAAGAATTAATTCTTCATACCAGTTGATGGAAACTGATATTGGTATAAATTTTTATCTCTCTTACATTTCTAGCTAAAACCCCAATTCTTGGGGTGTGATTTTGTGAATATGGGTTAAATTATCTGTTGGGTCTTGCTTGTTGATGGTTTATTTTTGTTTAAATGCGATTTTGTTTAGTAGTTGTGTATGAACTTAATGGGATTGTAGTTGACAATATGATTTTATTTTAGTATTTTTGGCTTGCTCGAGAGAGAGGTCGTAAAACTAAGACTACTAAATTGATGTTGGTGGTATTGTGTCGACATGAGTTCAGCTCAAAAGAGTGAATCCTAGTCCTTCACCCACACATTCATCTTGAGAGAGTGAATGGGCTAAGGCGGAGGCTGTGCTTAATGTGGCAGCTCGGTGTTTGAGAGAAACCAAGTTGATTCGGGGTAAATTGCTCGAGAGAGAATTTACCCCACTATAGTCTAGCCTAGTCACAAATTCTCAACAATTTACTATCAAAAGCATGTACCCGATGTCTAGTTTAACCCGTATTCCTTTCACATCCCAAGAATCCCGTCTCCCTATCGCGTTTCCTTATATTTTTACCCTGTTTTTTAGTTGTTAATTAATACAAACCCCCATTGATAATTGACACTTGCGTCACTCCTTAGATTTAGTATGTTTTTATTCGTTAATATTTATAGCTATGACTATTTAGAATTTGATTTTATTTTTCTACTTATTCTCAAAACCACTCCATGTGGGAACGATCCCAACCTTTGGTTGGGTTATATCACTACACGCGATCGTTTGGTACTTGAACCGAAATAGTGTCAGTTGATTACGTCGAACATCAAAATGGCGCCGCTACCGGGGAATGGTGTTAGTTGAGAATTTATAGTTAAGTAGGATTTTAATTCTTGTTAGTTGTAGTTCTACTTATTTAATTTTTAGTTTAGTTTTGTTTGTTTGTGTAAATATTTCAGGAAGCATGAGTGTTAATGGCAGCAACGGTAGCCAGGTGGGCCTCCAAGACGACATCGGAAATCTCAACAATGTCCAAGAGCCCAACATTAATGACCCCCATCTCATGGGAGGTATTAGGGCCATCCATTTACCTCTAGTCGAAGGAAATACAGTGTTCCATATAACACGCACTATGTTGCAATTGTTGCAACTAAATGGACTTTTCAGTGGATTGGCTTATGAGGATCCTCACGAGCATCTTCGAAACTTTGTGGATGTGTGCGGACCATTCTCTTTCAAAAACATCTCTCAGGAGTCAGTCCGGTTAAGGTTATTCCCTTTCTCGTTGATGGGAGAAGCGTGCAAGTGGTTGGCAGAGTTTCCATGCAAATCCATCACTTCTTGGGAGGAGTTGGTCACCGCATTTAATGTGCGATTTTTCCCTCCCTCGAAGATGATGACTCTTCGGGACAGTATCCAAAGCTTTAAGCGTTTGGAGGGCGAGCCAATTCATGAGACTTGGCTGCAATTCAAGAAGTTAGTGCTCCAATGCCCAACTCATGGCTTACCTGACAACGTATTGCTGCAATATTTCTACTGGAGCCTAGACTCGGTGAACAAGGGCGGTGCTGACCAACTTTCACCAGGAGGATTGATGCAACAACCTTACGTGATAGCAACTCAGCTATTGGACGGCATGACCACGATAAATCGGGCTTGGTACACCCATGAAGATCAAGTCTCCCCTTTTACATTCAAATTAACCAAAGAGCAGATGAAAAAAGATCAGGAGAGGGACCAAAACATGGCCAAGATCATGACACAACTTGATATTTTGTCCAAAAATGTCATGGAAGCTGGTGTTTGGGGTGTCAATGTTGTGGGTATCGGGTGTGCAAATCCTGAGGAGACGAAGTTTGAAACCTTATATAATGAGGAGGTAAATTTTCTAGCCAACCAAGGCAGTGGTTATCGTTCAAACTACCCAAGGCAGGGTTGTAACCAAGGTTGCACTAGAGAGGATGGTTGGAAGGATCGCGACAGATAATGGAGGGACCGAAATCCTAACTGGAAGGATGGGAGAAGGACATGTATGTGCCTCCCCATGAGCGCCAAAAGGTGAAGGATTCGGAAGCTGGTAGGTTTGAGGATATGCTCTCTCGTATCCTTAACAAAGTTGAAGGGTCAGACAAAATTTTGAAAGAATGAAAGAAGATGTGTCCACCCTTAGCTAGACTATCACCTCCCATTCAGTGTCGATAAAGCAGTTGAAGACCCAAATGGGTCATATATCGTCTCATCTCAATCCGAGAAAGCATGGGGATTTGCCTAGTGATACTCTGGCTAACCCCAAGAATAAGGTTTGAAGGTGGACTTGCGTCGTGTCGTGACGTTAACTAAGGTGTTGTTTAGGAGGCAACCCAAAACTTATTACTATTTTTTTTATTTGTGTTTTGGTAAAATAATAGTGTGTTGTTTGTACAGGTTGAAGTGTGGAAAGTGTGCAAAAAAAATACATGGTGGCGAGCAACAGGTCCAGTCGCCGAAGAGGTCGGCGAACCCGACCTTATCCGCCGTTTGCTCAAGACATCTTCAAATTGGAATCTATAAAACTCGACGAGCCTAGAAAATTATTGGCGAATCATCGACCATGTCAGCGATCTCGATGGAGACCGCCATTGGGTCCCCCACACTCACTAGAGGTTCTGTAATATTCAGCAAGGTGAATGAACACTCGGTGGATCGCTAAGAGGTTAGGCGAGTGCGACTAATGTCGCCGAATGGGAGAAAACTGGATCGTTTTGCACGCCAAAGGTTTAAAAATTCTAACTCATTCACTTTCCATCACTTCTTAACTTCCCAAACTCACACTCGCACACTAGTTCCTATATTTTCACATTTTTAGAGTTTTTTTAGTGCTGATTTGTGCTCAAGATTGGATTGCATTGCCACCTAGCATATCAATAGCATCTTAATCGGCATCTAAGGTTGGTTTTCGAACCCTGAGTTTCTTTTATCAAAAGTTGTACTCAAATGCAATAATATCATTTTGTTGATGTATGTTGGGCCTCTCTGGTAGGATTAGAATTTTTGATTGCTTGTTTTGATTCGATAATCTTGCCCTTACTCAGTTAAATTGTTGAAATCCCGTAATTGTATGCCTTAAACTAGATTAAAATTTGAAGGGTCGTGTTTGGGTATGATGGGTCTAAGCTTAATTGAACTAGTGCATGCTTTGATTTTATTTTCGGGGGTTGCGGGGTTGAATTCGAGAAAGTGGGTTGAAGGTAGGCATGTTGGGTCGTTTGGCGAGCTGGGTCGAGCTCGCCAAACCACTCAGCGGTTCTCTTAGTACCCCCATGTCGCCTTTAATTTCTTGCTAAGTGAGTAGTTGAAGTCTGCAACTTTCGGCGAGAAGCCTGAGGTCGCCAAAAGCACTTGGCGACTCGCCGAAAGTCTTTTCAGTCACCCTTTGTCTGCACCCCTAAACCTTTGTGCACTGGAACTTTCGGTGGGTCTATCCTTGTTCTCCGAAAGCTATCGGCGACACACCGAGTGGTCCTCCCCATCGCCTACTTGCCACAGTTTTTAGAGCTAATTCCTTCGGCGAGCTCTATTTAGCTCGCCCTAGAAATTCGGCGATTCTCTCTCTGGTTTGGCGAACCTGTCTAAAATTGTTCTGATGTGCTTTTGTTTAGGTATTTCTAACTTCTCTTCGAGATTTTCCAGCCATGACTAAATCAAAAGCTGCTGAAAGAATAACACCAGCCCAAGAGAAGTTCAAAGGAAATGTGATAAATGAGGATGCAGCTACGTCGAAAGGTAAAGCTACGAAACTACCCACAACTACTGGGAAAGGAAAGGGCAAGAGGCCCACTTCAGCCAGAAAAACCATTACCCTAGACCCTAATATTCCTTCATGGGCCCGGGGATTCTGCAGGGCGGTGCATGTCTTTCTAGCGGACTCACACTCAACAGAACTTGGTGAATCTCGTACTGTTGTTCCTCCTAAGGTAACCTCGGGTACTGATGCCCAGGCTCAGGGTGAGGCATCGGGCATTGATGCCCAGACAAATGGAGAGACTACATAGACAGGATCCCCTCTTTACCTCCCTCTCTGTTTTGCTTTACTTCACTGTTGAATAATTCCTATTTGCATTTGAGGAAAAATGATTTTTATTTGTGGTGGGGTGAGGCCCACCTTTTGTGTGAATATTGATGCTTCACTGTTTTGTGCATATAATTGGGTCGTTGTGCTTATAATTGTGTCTTACACTGCTTCTTGTAGATGTTTGAGCTTGTGGCTCCTTTTATTTTAAATTGTAAATGATTTTGACCCTTCCAAAAAAATTTAAAATTTTCGCCACCTCTTGTACGTGTGGAATGTGGCTCTTCTTTAGCAAATTTGAGTCTCAATTTTGATATATATCGATGACTCAAATAGTGATCATAATCGAAGGAACATGAATGTGCGGCTACGATGAGACCAATTGAAGTTATATAGTCAATATGTGAACTCTTTGCATCTCGTTGTGACTAGTCAATTATCGAATTGATTCTCTTGTAATGAATGTTGCACACTAGCGAAAGTGTGGAGTCTTGTTTGACTTTGGTGTCGATGCATTGTGTGATGAGCTTACTATGAACCATGCATGATAACACCTAGAATTTTCCCCCGTTGGTCCGGTCGACTAAGTAAGGCTATCTCTTGATATGATCTTAGGCAACTTCGAAAGAGTGTGAGCCAATTTGACATATACCTCTTTTGTGGCCTACCTTGTGAGTGTGTAAAACCTCTTTTTAAAACACCCCCTTGAGCCTTACCTTTCTTTGGAAGAAACTTGATGAAAACATGACCTTTATTAAATCCACTACCCATAATCCTCGTGATTTGTGGTTGATTGAATAGCCAACTTAGGCCAAAAGCCTAAGTTGGGGGTGTGGTAAAAAGAAAAGGCAAGTCAAGAAGTGCAATAAAAGTCCCTTTTAGCCCATGGTGTTGAGAAAAATGGAACCCTTCCATACAAAAAAAAAGACAAGAGAAAATAAAAAGAAAAAGTTGTGAAATAAATGGGGTTCCGAACAATCCATGGAAGTGAATAATGGGATAACGAGGAAAGGGAGTGTTGAAATCACCACATTTCACGAGGATGAAAGTCACTGAGCCTAAATGACCATACATTTGCACTCATCCCCATTACAAGCCTTGAAAAGACCTTTTTGATCTTGAGAGAGCTGAAACAATTATTGATTGGAAAATACGGGCAAACCTATGGGTGAAAGCATGCATTGTGTTCTTCGTTTCTTTGTGAGAGTAAGCGTTTCATTTGATTCCAGAATTTTAAATGATTAAACCATTGTGTGTGAATATGGAATCATTCTTTGTGTGAGAGCATTTAAATACCTTTGTTGAACTCGAACTTGCATTTGAAGCAAGTATAGTGAGCTTGAGAATCTTTGATAATGGTGTATCACAACTTGATTCTTTGAGTATACAATTGATTCTTGCATGAGTAAGTTGAGCCTTGTTGTGTACATTCATGGTTGAGTCTTGTGTAGCACTGTTTGAGACATCCTTTTTAGCCTGCCGAACTTGAGATTTACTTGAGGACAAGCAAAAGTTTAAGTTGGGGTGTGTTGATGAGTCCACAATTTGGACTCATTTAGGGCTTTATTTTAATAGAATTAGTGTCCTCAAATGCATATTTTGTCTCAATAACTTATGTAAATTCTTAAGTTTCAGGTATTTGGAGTTTGAAGGCAAAACATGGACACTACTTGGCAAAAAAGAACACGGCGGCTGAAAAGAACAAAGAAATGAAGTCCTAAAGATCATCGAGCCCAGTTGGTGAGTCACCGATAGGCCTGGAGATCGCCTTTTGTTCCAGTGTGCTGAGCCCTGAAGGGAAAGATCAAGTTGGCAATGAAATGGAGCAGTTGACGTGTCACCGAGAAGTTCTGGGAAGCAGTACTATATCTCCCAGTGACCCAAAACGCGAAGAGGCTGAAGGCTAAATCAAGAAGGCGATGAAATCGACCAAAAGGTGGATCGCCAAGTGTATCGGTGATCTCGACTAACTGCGCCGAATTGTCCTCCACAACACAAATTTTCAAATACTATAAATACTTGTTTGAATATCATATCATAGGACTGCTATTATTCGAACTTTTTATAGTTTTTGAGAGATTTTAAGTTTTAGAGGGTTTTGGAGACTTTATTCTAAAACCTTGAAGATTCAAAGGGTTTCAACTCGAAGAAATTGTACGTGGGTCTCGAAGATTCTTCACTCTTAACGTGTTTTAAGACTTAATTCTTCATACCCAATTGATGGAAACTGATATTTATATACATTTTTATCTCTTTTACATGTCTATCTAAAACATCAATTCTTGGGGTGTGATTTTGTGAATATGGGTTAAATTATATGTTGGGTCTTTCTTGTTGATGGTTTATTTGTTGTTTAAATGTGATTTCGTTTAGTAGTTGTGTATGAACTTAATGGTATTGTAGTTGCAAATACGATTTCATCTTAGTGGTTTTGGCTTGCTCGAGAGAAAAGTCGTAAAACTAAGACTACTAAATTAATAGCCGGTGGTATTGGGTCGACATGGGTTCAGCTCGAAAGAGTGAATCCTAGTCCTTCTCCCACACATTCAGCTCGAGAAAGTGAATGGGCTAAGGCGGAGGCTGTGCATAATGCGGCAACTAAGTGTTCCAGAGAAACCGAGTTGATTCAGGGTAAGTTGCTCGAGAGAGAATTTACCCCCACTATAGTCTAGCCTAGTCACAAATTCTCAACAATTTACTATCAAAAACATGTACCCGATAGTCTAGTTTAACCCGTATTCCTATCACATCCCAAGAATCCCATCTCCCTATCGCGTTTCCTTATATTTTTACCCTTTTTTTGTTGTTAATTAATACAACCCCCATTGATAATTGATACTTGCATTACTCCTTAGATTTAGTATGTTTTTATTCGTTAATATTTATAGCTATGACTAATTAGAACTTGATTTTATTTTTCTACTAATTCTCAAAACCACTCCTTGTGGGAACGATCCCAACCCTTGGTTGGGTTATATCACTACACGAGATCGTTTGACATTTGAACCGAAATAGTGTCAGTTAATTACGCCGAACATCAATCGACTTCAAGGGTAGTTGGGATGATCACCTTCCTCTTATAGAGTTCACCTACAATAATAGCTATCATTCTAACATTCAGATGGCCCCTTATGAGGCATTGTATGGACGTAGATGCAGATCTCTTGTTGGTTGGTTTGAAGTAGGTAAAACAGCCTTGATAGGACCAGATTTAGTCCATGATGCTATAGAGAAAGTGCAACTCATTAGAGATAGACTTAAGACAGCCTAGAGTCGCCAGAAGTCTTATGCAGATGTGAGGAGAAGGGAACTAGAGTTCCAAGTTCATGAGTGGGTTTTCCTGAAAGTGTCACCAATGAAGGAGGTGATGAGATTTGGCAAGAAAGGGAAGTTCAGTCCAAGATATGTAGGCCCTTATAAGATTCTGAAAAGGATTGGTAAAGTGGCTTATGAGTTAGATGTACCAGTAGAACTAGCAGCAATACACCCGGTTTTTCACATTTCACTCTTGAAGAAGTGTGTGGGTGATCCAACATTTATAGTACCTTTAGAGAGTGTGACTGTGAAAGATAGTCTCTCGTATGAGGATGTACCAATTGAGATTCTTGATTGTCAGGTTAGAAGGTTGAGAAACAAAGAAGTCGCTTCAGTCAAGGTTTTGTGGAGGAGTCAGTCCGTAGAGGGAGCTACTTGGGAAGCAGAAGTAGCCATGAAGTCTAAGTATCCTCACCTTTTTCCTTCCGATTCCACTCCAGTTTGAGGTAATAGTTCCTCTTCAGTTTTTCAGTCATTCATGCGCAGATTCAGTCTTAGTACCATGTTCCTTCAGTTTGTACTTACATTTTTATCGTATTTGCATGTTCTTGGAACTTAGTTCAGTCAGAAATTCATTTCTCAGTGTTTAGTGGTAGGGTTTGCAGCTCTTTCCCTCCATTTCAGCTAGTTTAGTCTTCATTCAAGGACGAATGATCACAGGGGGAGATAATGTAACACCTCAAAAACCAGACCTAGAAAAAAATTGCAGAAATCTCACCTGGACAGTGAACCACGACAGGGTTCACGGACCGTGATAGGGACCACGGTCCGTTGACCTTCCCGTGGTGGGGGAGTTGGACTCCATCAGGCCTTGATGTCAGACCACGGGACCCTTCACGGTTCGTGGTCTTAACAACGAACTGTGGTGGCGTCCGTAGAAATGAGGCAGTAGATCCCCCTAGCTAGCCCTTAAACTCCCAGGCTTAAGTGAAGACCCCGAACACCTTCACGGTCTGTGGTCCTTCACACAGCCCGTGGGAGGGTTCGTGAAGCAAGGCCCTCAGACCATCAGACCAAGTGAAGACCACGGGGGCCTTCACGGCCCGTGGTCCTTCACAGGGTCCATGGTGGAGCCCGTGAAGAAGCCCCAAGAACCAGAGGTCACTGGATCAAGAACCACGACCCACTTCACGGTCCGTGGTCCCTTTCACAGTCCGTGAAGGTGGCCGTGGTCAGCCCCATCAGCAGTTTAAGTCAAGGGTCTTTTAGTCTTTTCCTTTTTTGTTGGACCCCTAAACTACGTCATTTTAACCCTAAACTACGTGGTTTTGGTTAGTTTTAGCCTTGAAACATAACTAGAACTTACCTAAGTCAAATCATTAATCAAAACTTAGAAAAATTAGAGCTTGAGAGGAGAAAAGAAGTCAAGAACCCTAGTTCAAGAACGCAACTAGATTCCATCAGTTCCAACCTCGAAATCGAAAGATTTCTCCGTGGAATTCGTCACCAGGTATGTGGGATTTCACTAGTGGGTTCCTTTCGCCCATTAGATCCCTAGAATTCAGTCAGATTCTTGATTCCATGATTATGAACAGACCTAGGGTTTCTAGAATT
>NW_006239137.1:864486-869559 GCF_000226075.1 Solanum tuberosum | reverse complement strand
TATTAGTAGCTCCCACAGTTCAGTCAGACTCTATTGCATTGACCACATTTACAGTACA
Source organism: Solanum tuberosum (assembly GCF_000226075.1). Lineage (NCBI taxonomy): Eukaryota > Viridiplantae > Streptophyta > Magnoliopsida > Solanales > Solanaceae > Solanum > Solanum tuberosum. Next base: position 869,501 of record NW_006239137.1, on the reverse strand, counting down.
GTCAGTAATCAGTCTCAGCATGTTATAAATTTGGTCATTGCATTCAGTTAGCTCAGTATTCAGTATCTATATCATGTTCAGATTATATACTTGTTTTATTGCTTGTTTAGTTATATTTTTATTTCACCTTTACTCTATCATTCATGCTCAGTACCTTTCAAGTACTGACACATACTCTGCGCTACATCTTCTCGTGATGTAGATCCAGGTTCTCAGCATCCAGACCACGCATAGATCGGTTCCTGATCTCCAACTCAGAAGCATCAGTGGTGAGTCCTCATTCTTCGAGGACCATGGTCATGTTCTATATCAGTTATTTAGTCTTTAGTTTCAGTTTTGCTAGATTTAGCTGGGGCCTGTCCCAACACTTCTAGTCAGTTAGAGGCCATTTTCAGACATAGTTAGATTCAGCTTAGTATTTGAGTTAATATCTCTTTTGTATTAAACTCTAAGATTTTTCATATATTCAGTTTTAGTATATGGGTATTCCCCATCATTTCAGATTTACATCATGTTTTAAGCTTCTGCATCAGTTTATTATTCTTAGTATGCTTATGATATGCCAGCAGGGTTAGCTTGGGGTCACTTGTGATCCTATGTCCCGTGTCCGCGTCTCAAGGGTAGCTCGGGGTGTGACATCAAGTTCATGAATGACGTTTTCACAAGTGGGTTCATTCAAATTCTCTGAGATTGCATCCCCCAAACAAATTTTACAATGTCGAAAACAATTTGCTATTGTCTTTTGTTGAACATTTGTTGTCCAAGCAGGGATTGCAAAATTGATAGCATCCAAAACATTAATCTTTACTGGATCAGTTTGTCCCACTTCATAGCCTTCTAATATCTTATGATAAAATCTGTTACGATAATACATCTTGAAAACTCTTATTAGCCCAGCATCACAAGGTTCAATTTTGGATATCATGTTGGGTGGCAAGAAAAATAATTCAACATTTTGTAGTCCTCAATGTTTCTATTATGGGCTGGACAATTATCTAACATAAGCAAAACTTGTCTACCGTGCATTTTGTGGTCAAACCAACGAATATATTCATCAAAAAACACACTTGTCATCCATGCTTTTGTTTGCACGATAGTGACAATATTCAATAAATATGATACATAAATTAGTAAGATACAATGATTTTGATGTATTCGTTGTACTTTATATATAATATAGTTTTTTTTATGTGAAATCAATAAATATGATACATAAATTAGTAAGTTACAAAATTTTTGATATAATCAAAATTAACCTTCATTAAATCTCAAACCATTCTTTAAATTAGTAAATATTAATTTATCGATTAAATAATATCTCTATAAAATAATAAAATTTCATGGTCCACCTATATTAATTTATAGAGATTTGACTGTAGTATGTATTCTCATTCCATTAGATCATTTAATCTTTAACCAACAAGAGTTACTTTGGAGTCATTAATATTTATTCATACTTAACCATATGTATTATATTCAAGTTTTAAGTATGAAATCACCTTTCTTAAAAATCATTTACCCCAATGAAACTTCTTAATATAAATTCGTATTTATTCTATCCCCAACACAAATATTAAATATTGGATGGAATTTTTTATTTTTTTTAAAAAGGTTTAACCTTAGAAGATATTACGTCAAAAAAGATATTTAGTGGCAATAATTTTTTCTTTAAATATTTAATGATAATCAAATTATTGTCATTACATTAAGAATGTTAAAATCTTTACAAACATGTATATAAAATGTTGATTATAAATATCATATCATATTATTGCAACTTTTATTATAGTGGGAGTTGATATATTTTGTGCAAACATTTGTGTTGATAAATTTTACCTCATTTTGGTACCTTTTTAAAACTTTTTTTAAGAACTCTCATCTTTTTCACTTTCTTAGTGATTCGAATTCATAATTCTAGGAAAGAGAAGGTGTGTATAGGTCTCAGTGAGGAGGTGTGAGAGGCTGTTTGTAGGGGTATACAAAGGGGTAGAGATAGGTCGAAAAGTATTGGGAAAGGTGATTAGACAAGATATGAAACAATTGCATATTACTGAGGACATGACTCTAGATACTATGAAGTGGAGATCACGTATTAAGGTAGAAAGTTAGTGGAGGTAGGCTAGTTGTAGGGGTATGCAAAGGGGTAAAGATAGACAGAAAAAATATTGGAGAGAGGTGATTAGACATGACATAATGCAACTGTATATTATCAAGGACATGACTCTACATAGGATGAAGTGAATATCGTGTATTAGGGTAGAATGTTAGTAATGGTAGAGTGTTGTCTTACCTGCAAGGATTTAGACCTATAATTAGTACATGTCGTAGTACTAGTCGTACACTTGTAGTTCTTGTTTCTAGTGTTAATCGTCTTATATTGTTTACCGAGTTTCGGTTACCATACTATTTTGTTGTTGTTATTACTTCTTTTGTCCAGCACTACTTTTCTTATTTTAGTGTTATGGTTTCTTCATCGTTGTTGGGTATTTGTCCTGAGTTTCTTACCATAGATGAATAAGATAAAGTTTTCATATTTTGCTAGTTTTTTTCTTGTAGGAAAATGTTTAGGACTCTATAAATAGATGTTCGTTTCTTCTAATTTAATTAACATTCACAATGTAGTCCTAGAGGCTTTGAGAGTTTTGGTTAAGGGGAAGAATTTGTGGAACACAAGTGATACGTTATCACTTGTGTGAACCTCTTTGTAGTCCGAGTGAATTAGATGATATTATTTGTCTCTTTATCACTTGTGTGAACCTCTTTGTAGTCCGAGTGAATTAGATGATATTATTTGTCTCTATATTTTGTAATTCTGATGTTTATATAGTGAATTGTTCATCTCTTTTATACCGAACTACGTTAAATCTTTGTGTTATTATCTTTTTCATTTTCAACCTTATATAATTAACAATAAAAAATACTTGCCAGGTGTCCTCTTTTTGTTCTTTTTATTTTTGGGTAAAGGAAATTGAAATTTGAATGATATAAAAGGCTGTTAAATCAAAGAATTCTGCAAATTCTCGATCATCACTGTTCCCGTCATCTTTCATTCTCTCTCATTTTTCTTACCCAAGAAAAAAGGAACTAACAAAATTATAATAAAAAATAAAATAAAAAACTACCTGATCGCCAGATCTGAGAAGCTCCCTATATTATATTTTCTTGTTTTCTTTCTTTAATCCTTCATTTCTTTAATTGATACTTAAAAGATGCAATTTTTATATGAATTCTTCAATTTTTTGCTAAATGGGTATTGATCAAAATGTGTAACTGAAGCTGGGTTAAGCTTCTTTTTAATTTACTTTTTTTGTTTTCTTGTTTTGGGTTGGTAATAAAGATACATTCTTTATTAATATTCAGAGAAGAATGATTTATAGATTTTTAGTTTGATTAAATTATGTAGATTTAAACTGGGTTCGGTTTTTTTTGGTTAATTTTTGCGGGGGAGATTTTGATTTTACCGGAAATTGATTTGCGATGATGACGTCATCACCTCCGCCGCAGTCCGACGACAGAGGAGGAGGATCGAATTATATTCAACACCAAGTTACAAAATTTGATACCCTTCCTGGTGTAGCAATCAGATATGGTGTTGAGGTAATTTTTTTTGGTTTTGGTAAATAACACAAATAAAAATATTGGTATTTTGTAGTTGAAATGGAGTAATGAAGGATTCGTATAGTCGATCCTGACTTGTTTGGGACTGAGGGTTAGTTGTTGTTGGATTGAGTTATCGGTATTTATGAGATGTTGCTTCATGTGTGCTGTGTTTTTACTTTTGTTTTGATTGTAGAAAGAATGGAGGAATTGGGGATTTTTTAATGAATAAATTTGATGCATTGTTCATATGACTTTACCTAGTTTCTCTGTTTGTGTGGGCTATAACAGGCTGCCTGGTTGATTAGTTGAGCTGCCGTAGTTTGCAAAAATGTCATTTTCATTAAAATATAGAAAGAGATTTTTGGACATTGACAAGAGAGTGATAGCTTAGTGAAATGAGGTTGTTGTGTTCGAGTTGATAAAAGAAAAAGTTGTTGTTTAGCTCCTCATAAAGGAGGTTTGGTAGGGATGGGGTTTGCCATATTTGGTAAAAAAGAGAGAAGAGAATTCTTGTGAACGATGTAATAGTGAAAATTGACGAGGGAGGCACAATATGTTAGAGTTGGGTGTTTATTTCCCTTTGATAAGTAAAAAAGAAGAGGAATAGTTGTTGAGGTGGTTTGATTTTACTGTGTTGTCTGTGAGCCCTTAATTTACAGAAGGAGGACGAGTCAGCAGCTCTAGTAGTTTTTGCATGTGATCATCAAAGTTCTCTTGGATCCTTTAGTGGTTGTAGATGTGTGCTTTTACTCTGTTTTCCATGAGCCCATAATTGATAGAATGAAGACGGACCTAAATGTGGCAGCTCTAGAAGTTTTTGCTGGTGATAAACGTAACTATAGCATCGAATTCTGGTGGATCGTTTAGTGGTTGTAGGTATGTAGTGGCAGAGCTCGTTTTGTCATGTACTCTCAACTCTGCTGTCAGTATATTGGATTCTAGAGCTATGGTTAGCCAGCCACTGCTCTTAGGGGTCGTTTGGTAGGCCGCATTAAAATAAATAATCCATGTATTATGTATGGTATTATTTAGTACTATGTTTGGTAGGAATTTGGGCCTATGTATAACTAATCCATGGATATCCCTCAAATCATTTTAATATTTTATTATTTTCTTGATTTTAGGTTTTACATTTGTACTAGTAAATTTATTTAAATAAATTAGCTTACAAATTATTTAGAGAAATTGTTTGTTACTACATAAATTCAATACAAATTAATACAATATTTGAAATGTGAGTTGCTTAACATTAACTAATTAAAAGGGCAAATATATCAACGTCTTAATTGAATATGTATATATATATATATATATATATATATATATATTTGTGTGGTTTCTAATTATTTGTATTTGAACAATTTATAAAATTGCATACATATTAAAACTACAACTTGCAATTTTTATGTGTAAAT